>NW_006441995.1:3388458-3396834 GCF_000325575.1 Pteropus alecto | reverse complement strand
AAAAAAGCCTTCATTTCAAGTACAGAGTTGCAGATGTTTACAGTACTTGTAGGTATTTGCCTTTGTCATGTAGAAGTGAGTGCTGAGGGGTATGAGCAGAACACCAGCAGGACTTGTGAGATAGGTTTTCATTCATGTATGCATGCATTCATTAATTTGTTCATTTTAAATTCAACAAATATTTACTGAGGATGCATAATACAAAAGGCTATGGGGCTTTGACCAATAGGAACCTTGAGCAATACACGTCTTTATTTTCATTCCTGACATAATATAAGGATCCTATAAGCCCATTTATAGAATATTCTTAGTCTGGAGGATAAGTCACATGCATGCAAATGTGTACCTATGATAATTTAGAAATATTCAACTCTCAGAGATTATTTAACTCTAAAAAAATTTACAAAAACTTCTTTTCTCCAAGTGCTTGGCGCTCTCACATCCCCATATTTTTGCTCTCACGTGAACAATGTTTCTTCTGTCTGGAATGTCAATGGAGTAGCCATTGGAACATAAGCTTTGAGTGTAGGTGGGAGCCACACTGTGGGAAATTTGGCTGCCACCATAAGTTGTGTGGACTTTATTCAAAGGACAATGGGAACTCACTCACTGGGAGTTTTACAGAAAGAATCAAAGTAATGCTTTCAAATGATTGAAACAGTGGTAGTGTGCAGCCTTCATTGAAGGAGTACGGAGAAGCAGGAAGTGTGATTTGGAATTTATTTCAGTATTCAGATAAAGGGCAATCAAGACCTCATTTAAAAAGGGATAGACAGAGGACCAGAGAATTCACAAAGATTAGTGATTAAACATGGCTTCATGTCTGACTGACTGAGATAATTGGAAGAATTTAAGAATAAATTAATGAAGGAGAAAAATAGGAAGTTGAAGAGGAGGAGGTGCTTTTGGAGAGGGACATTTTTATTTTGGAGAAAACATCCAACGTATAACTGGAAATGTAAATCTCTTCAGGAAGACATCTTGGAAAGGGATAAAGGTAGAGCCACAGGTATGAGGAGACAGAACTGAGGTCATGGGACTGATCACAGTGAAGTATAAAAACCACAAGAAGCGCCCCTATTCAGGGAGCAGGAAGAAGGAGAAAAGCCAAAAAGCCAAAAACGAGAGCGAGAGAGAGTGAGAGAGAGAGAGAGAGAATGACAGAGAGAGAGAGATTACAGAAGGAGAAGGAAAATAAAAGCAATGCAGTATCGAGCCAATTCAGGAGAATTTCAAGGAGAGCTCGGTCAACAATGACAAGTACTATAAGTCAAAGAAGGAATACTGTCGGACAACCATACCACCTGGCAATTAAAACATTGTGAATAAACTAAGGGCAATGTTTCTCAACATATTTTCTACCCTGGTGCTGCAAGACACTTCAAAATAATAAATTTTGTGGTTAAATAAATGGAAGGAGTTGTATATATTAAAGAGCAGAGCTTCTCAGCCAATGAATTACTGACCTTTTGAACTTGATCATTCTTTGTTGGTAGGGGCGGGAGGTGGGGGGAGCTGTCCTCTGTATTGGAGGACATTCTGCAGCGCCCCTGTTCTCTACCCACTAAACGATAGTAACATCTTCCCAAGTTATGACCATCAAAAATGTGTCCAGACATTGCCAAATGTCCCCTGGGGTCAAAATCACACGCACACACACACACACACCCCTCCTTTGAGAAGCACTGGTATAATGTCTACCCCTAGCAAATGCTCAACCTTAGATTCACAAAGCATAGTGCACAGTGCATTGTAAATGAAATATTCTGAAAGTTCTAGCCCAAATAAAACTTTTTAAAAACTTTTTTCAAACCAGAGTTTCCCAAATTCATGTTTAGAGGTTGTATTTCTAACATCTCCTAAAACTGGTATATGTGACATGTTTGGCAATTGGTGTCTGAACCAATCACTGAATCGGTAGAGGGGGAAAGCAGATTTCCTGAGGAAGGGTCTACAAGAGTCCAGCCCTCTCCTCATCTCCTGCTGGGACACACTCCCTTCTCCCCATTAGTCCTCACTTCCCTTGGTAGCCTCTCAAAAACTGTTAACATCCCCAGACCCTAATAAAACTATTCAGCAGTCGAGGATATCAAGAAGCCATCCTGGTCCACCTAGGGAGATATTTGAAAACATTTTAACAATTAAATATTTACTAGCCATTTGGTTTTGTTCTGAACTGTTCCAACAGATTATACTGACCCGGGAGGCGTAGGAGGAATGAACTCACTAGGGAAGGATAAAGCCTCTTTTTGTCTCTTCTATTGAGACTGATAAGGTCAGAATTGAAACTGCCAGGGGCTTGGAGCAAAAAGCAACAGCACCCCCTAGTGGCAGGCATGCTCCAGTCCCTCGAGTAAAAGAACATTAGGCTCTGGAGTTAAACCACTCAGAAGTCAGAAACTTTGAATCTTCTTAGGCTCCCAAGTCAAGTGCTTGTTAAGCTAATACTCCAGGTAGTATCTCTTTTTCCATTAAAGTGTCACTGTGTGAATAGTTTGAGACTGAAAAATGACTGTGAGACAGTGCTTTATCCAAAGGAAGTTTTCAACAAAATAATGATTGTTAAATGTTTCATCACTACACCTAATAAGATTCTGGCCATCACTGCCGGTAGCACTGCATTAAATACTGTAATTTGTGCATTAGTTTAAAACGAGGTCACTAGATTAGGAGTCCCTGTTGGCACCCAGTTCTTCATAAAAATGTTGTTTAAGGTTTAAACAGATTAGGAAATATTTACAGGGTTTCACGCTTCCCTTTGAGACAGGTGTCACTGCCCTTTACAATGCTGGACAAGCCTTTGCTCCAGTAGTTCTGACGGCTGCAAAGGCAAGGATCAAATTACAATCAGGAGACAATAAGACGTTTTGTCCTTAAGGTTTTCAATAGCGGCAGGCATTTGCTAAATTTAGGAGGCGCTGAGATTTGTTCGGGTTTCTTGTCATTTGGGTTTTTCAGTTTTCTCAATGCACGTAGTAGCAGTAGCCTGCAAGTCTAAGATACATTTCATTTGGCTTAAATTTGAATGAAGTCAAACAGCTCTGCAAAAGAAGATACAAAATTCAAAGATTTCCATAGTTCCCTAACTGCATTATGTAAAGTCCTACCAAGGAAGGGCTTTACATCAAAGTCTTTCAAAAGACAAGGTCGTTTAGAAAGATAGGTATTTGCTTGTTTGTTTGTTTGTTTGTTTTTCAGATCAAGAGTTCATCATAATATAGCCCTAAAATAAAAATTGCTCTTAGAAAATGTCAATCTGTTCCATAATTTTAAGCTTTTCCTCCGTAAACTCTAACAGATATAGTTTGGTTATCACATACATCATTACATACTCCACAGGCCAAGAAAAAACAAAGAATGAGTGGTAGAAAGAAGTAAAATCCCGAATTGTAGAAACTCTTAAAATGTTTGTAAAAAAAAACATCTTGGAAACCAGTGAAGAACAGTCACAAACACATAACTAGAAACTTCTCCCTAAAAGGGGGAATTTTCCTGAAAGCAATAAAAGTTACTAATTTATGTTTCGCTAGTGTAAAAATGTGCTCTAAAGGCAGGCAGTCTGGGTTCAAGTCTTAGGCAAGTTGCTTGACTACTTTGATCCTCTTGCTTCCTTATCTAAAAAGTGGAATTAATATTCTCTAACTCATAGGGCTGTTACAGTAAATGAATCCACGTAAAGCCATTAGCACTGTGCCTGGAATATAATAAGCTTAATCTAATAAGTGTGAGCTATTATGCAAAAGATTAGAAACAACCCAATTATTCATCAGTCGAGGCTTGGTTAGGCAAATTATGGTATACACTAAATGAAATATTATACAGCTATAAAAATACTTAAGAAGTTCTCTATGCACTGATACGAAAAGATTTACAAAATACACTGTTAAGGAGAAAAATGATACAGAACAGTAAGTTCCTTTGCAATTGATTAAAAAGAGGGAGGATAATAGGAATATATGTTCATATTTGTTTATATTTTCATGAAGAAACTCTGGAAGGATACATCAGAAACTTATAAAAAATAATTATCTGACTGGGGATGCATGTGAGAAAGGGACTGAGTGAAAAGATGGAAACAGAATAGAAAGAAAAAGAGATGGCACTAAGGCTTTTTACCTTATACCAGTTTATATTTTAATATATTAATGAATGTATTACCTATTCAAAAATGAAATTTATTCTGTCAGCTGCTATCATTTTATTATTCAGAGTGCAATAGAATAAGCATCCTAAAGATTTCTCTGTCCTTGTTTGTTTGTTTGTTCATTTGTTCGTTTGAAGGAAGAAGGGTACGTTGTAAGGATATACATTGTAGTAATAGAAACAAGAATCTCACTGAAAGGCTTCACAAATGCCAGGGCCAAAAGGATGGTCTGGATGAAAGGGAGATAATGTGATTCGTAGATCTTTGCTTCAGTGTACTGCTGATACAGTTTCTTGATTTTTATGTGACCATGTTTTCAAAGGTGTGTTCTTTCATAGTGAGCATGTGAGTCAAGTGCACTGATCATCTGTATTTAAATACATGTGAAGGTGTAACAAGATACCCATACTCATAAAGAGATTAGTTTCACTCCTTGCTCCTTCTTCAGCTGCTATTAGTGTGGGCCTGTTTCTTGAGAGAAAACGTGGCTTGCCAGAAAGAATATCAGACAAATCTTGTCTTGAATCCAGGCTTTACCATTTACTCTCTGTGTTATTTTTTTAAGCTTCAATTTTCTTACTTATAATAAGGATAATGAAACCTTTTTTACAGGGCTGATAAAATGGAAAATATATAAAATGCACACCGCAGGATCTTAATAAGCACATACAGGTCTCCATACTCCCAAATAATGAGGGTTTTTAAAAAATATTCATAATCAAATGTGAGCCAAAGAAAAATTTTAGCAAAAACAGTTTATTGAAAGATATTCCTTCAATGATACACAGTTTGGGTGCCAGGTTTCCTGAGAACAATAAAATCAACTTGAAATCCTCAGTCCAGAAGGAACTCGATTAATAATTACCAAATATGTGATGTTGGATTCTTATGTGTCTGTAAAGATTGTCATTGGGAGACCTAGAGCTATTTTACTTATCTAAATTTATATGATTTAAAGTGGGAATGTATAGGCTTATGAAAGTATCAAGATCCTTTTCTTTAAATTGAAATTATGATCATTGTGATCGTGATGGGACAGCTCACACTAATGAGAACGTCCAGTTGACGCATTATCATAACTGATTAAGCAAAAACTGAAACCGATTACGGTAATAAGTGCTCTTATTGCCAAAAAATATTTCAAAACATGTGGCTCCAATGCAGAGTGAAATGAAGAGAGCACCTCATTTGTGAAAAAGTCAGGAAGAACTCCAGAACACTTAACACTTAATGCAAAGTCAATAGATGTTAGCGGCTTCTCCCCTCAAGACTAAAATGGGGAAACCTCAAACTGGGAAGTAGACTTTCAAAACCATCCAAATATAGAAAGCAACCTCTCTATTCACAGGGAAAATGGAGCAATGCCCTTGACTTGTATAATACTGACTGTGAAAATGGACATAGTTGATGTTTTATCTGAAGTGTATCTAAAATTGCCACTTCTCCTCCTCCCAGAATAGACCCAATGTTTTTAGCCGGGGTAGGCTGAGGAACATATATTCTAATGGGATGGGCAAATACATAATAAATCAATGAAATTCAAGGTGATAAGACACCTCTGACTCATCCTTGAACTTTTCCTTCTCACTGCCTCCCACATACAATCAGTCAACAAGTTCTGTTCTACTGTCAATTATATTGAGATATAATTCAGACACCACAAAACTTACCCTTCTAAAGTCTATAATTCAGTGGTTTAAAAAATATTCACATGAGAGCGAAGCCACCACCAATTCCAGAATATTTTCATCATTCCCAAAAGCAATCCATACCCATTAAGCAGAGAGTCGCCATGGCCCACAACCTTCCAGCTCCTGACAACCACTCATTTACTTTCTGTCTCTCTGGATTTGCCTCTTCTGGACATTTCATATAAATGGGGTCATATGTGGCTTTTGTGTCTGACTTCTTCACTTAGCATAATGTTTTCAAGTTTCATGTCATATCATGTATCAGTAGTACTTCATTTATTTTTCTAGATGAATACTATTCTGTGGATGTAACACATTTTAATTATCCAATCATCAGCTAATGGACACTTTTGACTATTATAAATAATGCTGCTGTGAACATTCATATGTAACTTTTTGTATAGGCACGTGTTTTCAATTCTTTTGAGAATATACCTAAGAGCAGAATTACTGGGTTATATAGTAACTCTTTGCTTAATATTTTGAGGAACTACCAAATTATTTTCTAAATCAGCTGCACCATTTTACATTCCCACCAACCGCATGGTAAGGTTCCAATTTCTCTACATCCTTGTCAACACTTGTTTGTTTGTTTTTTTAATAGACATCCTAATGAGTTTAAAATGGTATCACATGTGTTTTTTACATCTACAATACTCTGTCTTCTAGGCGGTCTCCCATCCAAGTACTAACCAGGCCCGACCCTGCTTAGCTTCTGAGATCAGACGAGCTGTGTCTGTGTCCCCGAGTTTATTTAGAACACACTATTTATAACATTACAATAAGAAAGACAGTAGTCAAGAACCAAAGTTAGCCAGATTACTATATCTAGTAGAACAATGAGATTCTCACAACTCAGAACTCTCTGCTAAACTGTTGCAAGGAATGTGCAGTGACTGCTATGTGAACAGTTACCTCCCAGTTTTTCCCAGCGCTTTACAATCTCAACTTCTTACATTGTTGCCAAGTACACAAATATCCTTGTTCCTTGTTATACGTTTTCACATGTCCATAAGTGACTCCCCACACAAAGTGATATCTTCTTGTGGCTTTGATTTTCATTTCTCTAATAATTAACAACATTGAGTGTTTCATGTGCCCTTTGGCCATTTATATTTTTTCTTTGGAGAAATGTCCTTTACCCATTTTCTCAGTTGGGTTTCTTGCCTTTTTGTTATTGGGTTGTAAGAGTTCTTTATATGTTTTAGATACTAGACTCTTGTCAGATATATAACTTACAAATATCTTTTCCCAAAGTAGGTTGTCTTTTCTCTTTCTTGATAGTGTTCTTTCATGGACAACAGCTTTTAATTTGGGTGAAGTTCAATTTACCCTTTTCATTGCTGTAGTTCCCTTGCTTTCGATGTCATATTTAAGAATCCACTGCCAAATTCAATGTCATGAAGATTTAGCCCTACGTTCTTTCCAAAGAGTTTTGAAAATTTTCAGTATCCTTTTTAATGCTCTCATAAATGGAGACTTTTTAAAAATTGTATTTCTAGATTGTTCATTGTTAGTTTATAGAAGTACAATAGATTTTTGTATTTGTATCATGTATTTCATAACCATGATGAACTAGTTTATTAGCCCGTACCATGTGACTGGTCCTACTTTAAATGCATGTATGAACCTCAAGTGGGCCTTTAAGTAGTCATCACAACCACTTTGCATTGTTCATTCAGTTGTTCACTGTGACTATTTCACACTCCTTTTCTAAACCTCTTTCCACAAACTCACTCTTTCTTTGGTAATAACCTTCAGTGAACAAATTGAACCAGTGTACTCTGTTTTCCCTCTGGGTATAGTGTATTGGTTCTTTATACTTCTAACTCAGTTACTAGAAATTCCACCTCACGTTTCTCTACTGGAAGCCTTGATGAGAAGGAAGAAGATAACTTCAGACTCATATTGAGTCTTTTTGATCTCCAGAATCCCTGGGGTACACGAGAAAGCAAATTGGTTCAGAGTACTCTCAGGCAAGCATTCTAGACTGAAAAGGGACCTCTGCCCCAACCCTCACCCTGGAATTAAACTGATGTCTTTGGGAAGACTGGGATGGACATGAAGATGGATGAATTGATGCTACCACGATTTTAAGTGGCAGGAACAGAGCTCCCTCTCAGCCCCAGCAGGCTTGGTAGAATAATACTGGGCTTAACCATTGTTTGTCTTACATCAATGTCCCCTATGACAGTCTCTCTCATTCAACTTGCCATAAAACTTTCTTCACTGGTCTTAATTTAATATTAATAATTGAGATGCTAAGATAGAATCAATACAGTAAAGTCGTGTTCCTCGGGAGTTAGTGACAACACTACTACGTTGCAAAGACTTCTCCCTGTGCCCCGGCCTCTGTCTTCTGCCTTCTCTTTTTTTCACTTCTCTTTCAACCAAGAAAATGCCCCCATGGCAATTTTCACACACTTATTCAGGGCATATTTTCCAGGTACCCTTAACCCCAAATATTTATCGTGAGGCCTGAAAATATAGCTTTAACAATTTATCCTTTGCTTCGAACAATCCTCCTCCAGGCTGGGCAAC
>NW_006441995.1:3380811-3388365 GCF_000325575.1 Pteropus alecto | reverse complement strand
GGCGGGGCCGGCGGAGAAGGGTGAGGAAAAGATACAAGAAAGAAATCACACCGCCTTTTAGTCTGTGGCAGGACCGAGCCAGCGATCCCCACTCCTGGCTCTCAAAGCTCCCCCTCTGGCCTTGCCTCCTTCTCCAGCCCACTCTGCTGCCGTGACTAAACAGGTCATCTACTTCACAAAGGGCTTCTTGATTGCAGTGGCATCACTGCCATCCTCACGACTGCAGAGTGGCCTGATCAAGCTGGTGAAACTGCTGTTGCAGATGCAACATGCAAGCCAAAGAGGTTGCTGCTGACTCCTTGTACTAAAGGCATAGCAGACTGCACATTCTCTCTTCCAGAAGAGGAGGAGATGTTCTCCTTCTGGAAGGGCATCAAGACAAGTATCAACAGATATTTCCTTGCTCAAGCCTGGTTTGTTTCTTTTTCCTTTCCAGATAACTACAAGCAGGTGTTCTTAAGAGGAATAGGAAAGCACACAGTACAGAGGTGTTTTGCTGGCAATGTGATCTCTTGCCAAGCAGCTGTAGCTGCTTCAACTCGCCATCATCTACCCAGCAGATTTAGGTTTTCCTGGAAACCATTTGGCAGATGACGTTGCAAAATCTGCCAAGTAAGAAGAATTTAAAAGCCAAGGCTGGCTCCTTCCCTCCCTGATTCCGTGAGACGGTGCTTGATGTTGCAATGTGGGCACAAGGAGCTAACATTGTGTATACTGGGAACTACAAATGCTGGAAGAAGATTTGTAAAAATGCAGATGAGAAAGCTTTTTTCCAGGGTCATGGTCCAAAATTGTCAGAAGTTGGATGGATTCCTGTGCTTGTCCTGGATGATAGATTGAAAAAAGTCATCTGGATGCAGTCTAACTAGCAATGGGAACCAATGGAATCATGTAGAATACTCATAATATTTACCACATGAACCACTGGCCTTGAAGAAATTTCTGGTGTCTTTTAATCCAAGGCAGATCGTATTTGTAGGATGCTAAGGAAAGCTCTAGAAAAAGGAGCCAACTGTGATTGCACCTGATCCCTGGCCCTGATGCTTTCACATACTGATTACTTCCATTTAGGTGGGAAGAGAATGACTGTTATTTGGGGTCCAGAGGTGAGGCAGCTCAGCCAATCACATTAGAGACCATCCAATTGAAATACTGTTTTGTAAGCCCCACAATTATGTTTAAATATTTGTTTTAACAAATCATGTTTCCATCTGTATTGAGTCCTACATACCATTTTGCATAGCTGAAGATTTTCAGTTATGTGTTATGCTTGACATTCTGTTGTAAAACAATAAATACACAGAACACGCTAGAAAAGACCCATTGAAAGGGAAAGCATGAGTTAGGGAAGGAAAACTAACTACTTTCCTTACCATTTTGCTTATGGTTGGCCATGAATGAGAGAACTCTTTCTTTCTATCTCTCTTGCCTCTCCCACATGAGAAAATCAATGTGAGAGTGCCTAGACAGGTGCCTGACACATTGCCAGAAATAAGTATTAGTTTTCTGATCTTTACTGTTAAGCTTTGCCTTCCCAGCCCACCTAGTGTGCTATGGAACATATTAATGCCAATAAATAAGTTACAAAAATAGCAACTTTTGAAACACTGAACTGGAAATCATAAGAGTAGTAAATCACACAGATGACTTCAAATAACTGATGTTATTCTATCTAACGTCTATTTAGTAACTGAATCAGAGACTGGTTTTTGTCTGTTCTCCCAAGTGATGTAGTAATGGCACTCTAATGTTGAACTGAGCACGCAATGATGTGTAATAAAGGCTACATTTTGCAACCTCCCTTGCAGTTAGGCGAGGCCATATTTCTAACTTCTGGCCAGAGGAGTATCAGCAAAAGTGGTGTGTGTAACTTCCTGGCAGAGACCTATCCCAGTCCCACCTCCGAGCCACAATAAAAGCCTATGCCAGTCCCTCTCCCTGCTCTCTCAAGCCATTTTTGGAATAGCTGGAAATCTTGCCCAGGAGCTATTCTAGCCCCAGAAACTTTCATTATTATACACTCTTGATATTTGTATGGTATCATCAGTCTTGATGTCCAAAGTTTTGGATAGAGGGCTATGCATGAGGGTATAAAAATACACAATAAAGCTTTCTGGGGCGGGGGGCTACTTTTTTCTGGCATCTACATGCTTAACAAGATCACTGGAGGTTTCATAATCACAAACATTTGAGAAGCACTACTCTAAAGCATGCCAATTATGCAGACTAGAAGACTGAGTGGGTCAATAATATCAATATCACAGTCAAAAAAAAGGAACAAGAAAATTTTATGGTTTCTAATTCTAGTTGCCAAATGTTTGCTGAGCACTTAATATGAGCTCTCATCTGGCCCTCAGGAATATAGCAGTGTACATAATAGACAAAATTCCTGCCTTCATGGGGTTTCTGCATATTAGTGTAAAAACATAACAATGCAACTGAGAATTTTTAGAGGAAGGACTGAGTGGGAAGGATGCTTGTCCGTGTCGCTTGGAAAAAGGCCTACCTTTATTTCCTCTCAACATAATAAGAAGAATTATAGTCAACATTTTTCAAGTACTTACGGTATGCCAGGCTATGTGACTGGCACTTCAACATAATTACTAAGCATTCTATATAAGCATTCTATATAAGCATTTACACCAATACATATATTTTCCCTTTGGTCCATTTGGGTGTAGTAGAGAGGGCACTGCATATGAATTCAGAATATTTGGACTCAATCCTGATTTGGCCATTTGCTGGCTGTATGATCTCTAGCAACTCAATCAACTTTCCTCACTCTCAATCTCATTACACAGGAACATTGTCTTTACACTGTCTTTCCAGAGTCACTGACCTCGCACATGCTAAGCACTTAGGACAGCACTTCTAGTGGCAGGAATCCAAATGTAGTTTTTGCTACATAAATATCCATTAATAAAATATATAAAAAGAGTACTTATTTTGCATAGTATCGTCCAGTTCTAGGTCAAAATATTAAAAACTTTTTATAACATCAGTTATTATTACCAGCATAGTTAGAACTACACCGTTATTTGTGACCAACTTCATAGAACCACTTTGCATAGGTATAGTGCTGTCATTTACGTAAGCATTCTGGGTTTCCTAGTCTTTTATAAACAATGTAAGATTGTACATTCTTTACATAGACATACCTTTATGTACATTAACAAGAATATATGTAGGATGAATCCATAAAGTTGATTTACTGGGTAAAACGTTACAGGTATTTTATTTTTATTTTATATATGCAGTCATGTTGCCTTCCCAAAGGACTATAATAACTTATACCCCCACCAGCAATGGAAATGCTTTTTTACCCAGCACCTCTATTAACATAACCTTAAGAACTGTCATTAGAAGAGGTTGAAATTAGTGGCCAAAAGGTAGCTGTTAAATAACTTTAATTCTATATGTTTGCCTCCATCCCCTACAAACAAAATAACTAACTTCTGAATATTTACTTTGAGCTTTCATATATCACATATATTATGTTGTTAAAAAATCTTTTCTAATTAACCAAAGAAATAGTTTTAATGATACAAAGTTTAATATGTCAGCCCCAGATTATAAAAAGTTGGACAGACCTCGTTTTAACCATCTATATTGTTGTTGATGTGTTAGCATTCAAAGGGTCCAGAAGATGGCAGCATTGTGATGTTTTTCTAAATTTTAGAGCCAGAAAAAATTTAAGGAGGAAAATCTGAAAGTATATCGATTGTTCCCGTTTTCATTTTCCCTTTTCTTAAGATAATACAAGATCACGAGATGCACTAAGGAATGAGTAGAGGAGACCTCACACTTACAGGAAAGGAGAGCTATAATGGGGTGGAAAATACATCAGACAGAGACTTCCATAACTCCTGCTTCACATTTCATCCCTTTGGGCAAGACCCTTACTCTCTAAATCTATGTTTTCCTGAAGATGAAATCGTCTAGCAATGCCCACCCCACAAGTCCATCGTGCAGACTAAATGAGATAAAATATATAAACATGCGCAGCACACTGGAGCACTAAGATGTAATGAGCATTTTGGTTAAACGTCAAAAAAATCCTTCTCTATGAGAGATATCTACTGAAATACTGAGGGTTGAAATGATATGATATCTTAGATTTGCTTTTAAGTGCTTTCTATAAAAAAAGAAAGAAAAATGTAGAGGTGGAGAGAGACAAATAAAACAAGACTGACAAATTAGTGATCACTTTCGGAGTTGCTTTGACGGGACTGACGGTTTGTTATACTCCTCTATTTGTGCGTATGTTTTAAAGTTGCCATGTATACACACACATACCTCACTTGGCTGAAATGCAGTGAACGAGTTACAGGGAGGCAACAGTGGAAGTAGAGAGGGCAGTTAGAACCCTATTGCAACGGTGGTGGCTTAGACTGGACTGATGGTAGTGAAGATGTTAAAGAAAAGAATGGAGATCAAACTGACAAGACTTCTTGGTGATTTGGGGTGGGGGAGAAAGTGATTTAGGACACAGGGAAGTGGAGGGAAGAAGCGCTGTCAGGAGAAGGCCTAGATTTTGGCATTATTATGATGGGTAGTTTCGAGGGTGGAGTTTAGCTTTGAGAAGAGATCTCTTGCTCACTATCAGTTTGAGGTTTCTATCAGGCATGTTATAGAAATGTCAGGTGGAATTCTCAGCATAGATCAGACCTAGAAATATAGATTTGGGGTTCAGATTCATATAGATAACATACACAATCAGGGGACTGAGTGATGTCACTAAAGGAGTAAAAAAAATAGAAAAGGAATGGATGTTTAGAGACTGAGGAAATGAGAACGGAATTACCATAAGACTCTTAGAATGACTATGTATGATTTTGTACGTAAAGCCCTTTGTCACACATAGTAAGTGTTCAATAGCCATTATTTCTCTTTGTCTCATTCATTTTTAGCAGGTAAACTCTCCTCTTACTTCCCTGAGGAAGACAGAAAACAAAGGGAACTATTCCCCAACCCTTAAATCTTGTAAGTCTGTTGTCCATTCTCTCTTCCTTCCAATGTCAGAAGGCAAATTCCATTTCCTTTTTAAAGTTCATTTTTCCCAACAGACTGTCAATTCTACCCCTTCCACCTCTTCTGGGAGATTGCACTACCAATTGTGAAGGGAAAGGGGTTTGGACATTCTTACATCGACACAATTATGACATTCGGTCTTATACTTTCTATTCTTTCTCTTTTATAGATTCTTCTTCTCAGTCTATAAACACGAGTTCAATCTACCTTTAAAAAAAGGTACTTTTAGTGATTTTTCTCTAGAAATACATATATATGTTAATATCCACAATATACAAAGAACCCATACAACTTAACATCAAGAGACAAGCCAATTAAAAATGAGCAGATAAAAAGAAAAAAACAAAACTAATAAATAAAACAAATAACAATAATAAAAAAAAATGGGCAGAGGACTTGAATAGACATTTCTCCAAAGAGGACATACATGCCTCTTTGTATCAGTGATACTCAACATCACTAATAATCAGGGAAATGCAAATTAAAACCACAATGAGATATCACCTCAGACCTGTCAGAATGGCTATCATTAATAAATCAAGTGTTGGCGAGGATGTGTAAAGGGAACCCTCATACATTGTTGGCAGGATTGCAAATTGATGCGGCCACTATGGTTTCTCAAATAATTGAAAATAGAACTACCTTATGACCCAGCAATTCCACTTCTGGATATTTATCTGAAGAAATCCAAAACACTAATTCAAAAGATATAAGCATCCATATGTTCATTGCAGCATTATTTACAATAACCAAGATATGGAAGCAACCTAAATGCCCATCAACAGACAATTGAATAAAGAAGAGGTGGTATGTATATACAATGGAATATTACTTGGCAATAAAAAAGAATGAAGTCTTACCATTTGAGAAAACATGGATGGACCTAGAGGGTATTATGCTGAGTGAAATAAATCAGACAAAGACAAATACCATATAATTTCACTTATATGTAGAATCTAAAGAATAATATAAGTGAACAAACAAAACAGAAGCAGACTCATAGGTACAGAGAACAATTTATGGTTGCCAGATAGGAGAGGCATGAGGGGGTGGGAGGCTGGGTAAAAGAGATAAAGGGATTAAGAAGTATAAATTGGCAGTTACAAAATAGTCATGTGGATGTAAAGTACAACATAGGGAATATAGCCAATAATATTGTAATAACTGTATGGTGCCAGGTGGGTTAGTAGATTATCAAGGGAATCGCTTCATAAGTTATATAAATGTCTAACTACTATGCTGTACATCTGAAACTAATATAAAATAATATTGAATGTTAACTGTAATTGAAAAATAATAACTTAAATTTAGAAAAGAAAATGCTTCTCAATTGTTATTGCTCATCTTGTTAAAATACAGATTATGGCTCAGTAGGTTGGGGTGGGGGTACAGAGCTGAGATCCTACTGAATGTTGATCTTGATGCCACTGGTCCACAGGCCATACTTTGAGCAGCAAAGCCCTGGAGCATGGTTCTCGACCTTGACAGTATATTGGAATCACCCAGCGAGCTTTAGAGAATGCTGATATCTGGGTGCCATTCCCAGTTCCTGACGTCTTTGATATGGGCTGTGGGCTTGGCATCAGGATGTTTAAAAGTCTCCCCAGGTGATTCTAATGTACAGCCAACACAGAGAACTCTTGATATCTAGAAAGTAGAATTATGAAGAACTTTCTAAACGATATATTTCTACAGTGTTTGAAATTTTTTTCCAAATACTATGTTACCTTGGACAAAAAGAAATAGGAAGAAGAATAACAAGAAGAATAAAGAGAAAGAAAAGGAAGGATGAAAAGAAACGGAGGGAATAGAGTGGGGGAGGGAGGAAGGAGAAAGAAAAACCTTTCTTGACCCTGTAGGTACAGCACTTTCTTAATCGAATTTCTTGAAGTGTCCACTTCCTCACTTATTCACATCATGACTCTCCTCAGCCTGGCTTCTGTGCCCTCTTCTCCCTAAAACTTTATTGACAGTGACCACACAGTGACCACACAGTGCAACGGGACATATCTTGTTCTTATCTTATTGACCTTCCTGCGATATTGGACACATTAGGCCATTGTTGTAAGTTTCTAGGGACCTGAAGCAATATCCTGGCACTCACCATATCATTAATAATTTTTTTTCTTCTTTCTTGTGAGCTACAAATGAGAACAGCAAGTTGTAAGTGATTCTTCTTAAACAAGGAACAGTGACACATGGCAACAGACGAAATATGCAATGTGTTCACAGCACTTAAAAAAAATCTCTCCGTGTCCAAAATTAATGTCCAAAAGAGATCACTAAAAAGAGTCAAAGCATTTCTCCTTCTTTGAAGTAGACTGTCAGAGTTACAGACAAAATTCCTTGGGTCGGCTTTCTCCCAAGGTTGAGGGTGGGGAGTAATGTGTCCAAGACTGCTCAGACACGAAAGAAAGAAAGAAAGAAAGAAAGAAAGAAAGAAAGAAAGAAAGAAAGAAAGAAAGAAAGAAAGAAAGAAAGAAAGAAAGAAAGAAAGAAAGAAAGAAAGAAAGAGAAAGAAAG
>NW_006441995.1:3380208-3380602 GCF_000325575.1 Pteropus alecto | reverse complement strand
GAAAGAAAGAAAGAAAGAAAGAAAGAAAGAAAGAAAGAAAGAAAGAAAGAAAGAAAGAAAGAAAGAAAGAAAGAAAGAAAGAAAGAAAGAAAGGAAGGGAAACATTTTTCACAAACAACCTGTGCCAGTTCAGATCCTCCAGAAGCAGATGCTAAGATAGAATTCAAGCACAGGAAAAGTTTGTGAAGCATAAAGGAGAAGGGGGCAGGAGTGGGTAGGGAGAGCCTCACAGAGCCATAAGGCTGACACCTGGGAAGGGAAGGAGAATGGAAGAGCAGTGTGAAGGAACCGCATCGGACTACAGTGCAGCCCTGAGGAAGCCTCAGCCAGGCCCGTGAAGAGCCCCAGAGCAAAGACTGCCTGGTGGAGGCCTCCGCGAGGAAAGGCCTGGCCC
>NW_006441995.1:3368738-3380179 GCF_000325575.1 Pteropus alecto | reverse complement strand
CGCCCCCATGACCCCATGCTCAGTCATTGGCGGAGAACAGCCAGCCCAGAGTGTGGTTTCTGGAAAGCTGCAGTGGATTCCCAGGGCAGCATAGCTACACTCCTCACAGCAGGATCTGTGATGAAGGGAGAACCGAGCAGCACACTCCCCATGGCTGAAACTCTATGGGTAATATTTGGATAATTTTAAATACAGTTTGGGCAGAGTAAAGAGGCAGCAGAATAATCCTTTGACACCTATCTCTTAGTTTCTGAAAATTCCCTCTCATTTCTTACCTTAAAAGTATCAAAAATAGGTCTACTCCAAAAGTCAGGAAATTGGCCCCAGTTTGATAAAGTGCCCAGGACGGTCTCTGCTGTCCTCTTGAAACACCCCACCCAGGGCTTCCACATGGCACCCCTCTCGGCTCTTCTCCATCCAGTCCTCCTCCTCTGCCTGCACCTTAAACCCTGCCCTTCCTCAAGCTGCTCTCGTCACTCTGACCCCACTACCCAGGCCACTGTTGTGATGGGATATTTGAAGTACTAACAGATATACTTTTGTATTGATAGTATTTCCTCCCCGCTTACCTGATCCCTTCACTCAGTCCAATTATAGGAAGTGGAACAGATATTAAAGGCCTACAGAATTCAAATCTCTCTGGGTTTTATTGCTCACCCTGGGGTGGAAATGGGGTTGGGGATTTCCAAGGACTGGGGATGGAAGCAGGGGCCCTTGGGAAGGACAGCACATCTCAGTATCTCGATCTATTCCTTCTTTCCGCCTCCGCCATCCCAGAGAAAGTTATCTAGTCTGTAAGGCCTAGAGACATTCTAGAGTCAAATCAGGACCTAAGGCAACAACGACATTGCATTAATCCGTAGCAGAGTCATTCTCCCATTAGTGAAAGAAAGACATTGGGCAAGAAGAAGAAAGGATCGAGGCTTGAGAAAGAAATCGAGTCTGAGCCATGGAGCAAAGAAAAAGCAGCACATTAAAAAATAAATAAATAAAAGGGCAACTTTTAAATGTAATCAGGTAAAAACTTGCAGACAAAATGAGAGGTGTTAAATACAGAAATCTATACGTAAAACAGCCCTAATCTTAAATGGATAAAAGTGTTCACCTCATTATCACCTCATTACACCAGCTTTTTTAGTGCCCAATTTTAAATTCATTATTCATCTCCCAGCAGGAGATGAATAATGAATTTAATGAGAATGATAATGAAGGAAAATTATCCCAGCCTGAATTTCTGGCCCAGACAAAATTTTCTTTCTCTGAGCACCAGAAAACAGGTTTGCAGGCAAGGCTGTATCTAGATTTTTCAGAATGTGGCCCCAGAATCTTCTGCCTCCATGGGAGTTTCTGCTAAGAGGCTATTCCTTAGGATGACTACATCAGAATCTGTGGGGGAAAACCACAACAATATACAATTTTTTTTTTTAATGCCTAAAGCACCTGGTATTCCTAGGTGGACAATATGCAATTTTAACAACCACCTCAGGTAGTATTTATGCATGCTCAAATTATAGAACCACACTGCTTTAAAATTTAGGGGAACTTGCCAAAAAAGTGTGAAGAATATCAACACCTTGGATTAGGGCACAGTCTAGTTTATATTTCTATTATAATTGAGGGTCAGGGCAGGCAGTACCCAGGTCACAATAGCAAGCTTATTTTATTTAAAAGAGTACATACTCTAAAATCCTTTCTTCATTACAACATTATTCAAAATTCTCTCTTCGGTTCAGGCGATTACCACCCCTTCCCATCACGAAAATAATTTATATCACATAATAAATAGCAAAATAATATGATTAAGGTGATGAGAAGAAATATTTGATATTTTTTTTAGGATGCCGTGTGATGATTTATCTTCCTCTTCTGGGCCTCTGATATTCTTGATATTCTATGATATTCTGGCAAACTACTGCCTCTCCCCTTCTTCCTAGAAGAATGACCTCTCAGCTAATGACTATATTTCCTAACCTCCTTTGCAGCTACACGTAGCCAAATGACCAAGTTTAAGCCAATGGGATATGATCGAAAGACATGTCATTTCCAAGTCATCTCTAACTTAAAGTCAGGCTGATTTCTATGGATTTTGTCTTTTTTCACCTTCCTCTAAATCAGATCAAGAAAATGATCGAGATCGGCTTCAACCATGCAGAAAAGACAATGCCCAATTAGAAGGAACAAGGTGAAAAAAACTTAGTTCATGATTAATCTTAATAAGAAGAGCTGCTCCATCAGCCTAGACAGGCTGAATGGTTCATAAGGGAAAAATAAACTCCCATACTATTTAAGCCACTATGTTTTTGCTTTCTATTTGCTATAGCATCTTAGCTTTTTTCCTAAACAATAACTACCTTTAGCCAATTAGCACTTAAAGCCACCCATTAACTCAGATTCCTGAATCTTTAGTAGTCGGTGTCATATTTTCCTCCCCAACAGACACTTTATTTACATGAATCCTATGGAGCAAATATTGGAAAGCGAACTATACCTTAATCACAAAAGGAGACTATAAAAATTTTTAAGACAGGGCTTCAGTCAAGATGGAGTAATAGGTAGATGCTATGTTCTCCTCCTCTTACGACCACATCAAAATTACAACTAAACTACAGAACAAGCATCATTGGGAGTTGCCTGAGGTCTGGCTGACAGAAGTTCTACAACTGGGAACATACAGAAGAGGCACCACGAGACTGGTAGGGTGGGCAGAGATGCAAAATGGGCTGGTCCCACAACCACATGTGGCAGTTGAGAATCAGAAAGGATATCTTGGCTGCAGAGGTCCCCCTGGAAAAGGGAGGGGTCGCAACCCCACACTAGGATCTCCAGTCCAGGGTTCCATTGCCAGGAAGAGAAGTCACCACAATCTCTGGCTGTGAAAACCAGCAGAGATTGTGGCTGAGTGAGACAGAGGGTTGTGGGCATCCCAGGTGTTCCTCTTAAAGGGCCCACTCATGGACATACTCGGTGACAGACTCACTTGCTCTGAGCTCCAGTGCTGGGGCAGCTGCTCAGGGAGTGCCAGGGACATATGGGGAGAAACTGAATTGTCTGACTTCAGTGCAAGGGCTGGAGGGGCGTCTTTCTCCTGGACAGAAGTGCTGGCAGAGTACACTGTTCCTTCGCTGAGACCCCCCGCCCCACTCCTGGTGTAGGGTGCAAGTGGCCGCAATATCTGAGCTCCATGAACCTGGCTAACGAAGGTTGCCCTGCCCAGGTGATTCCCTGAAACCCTTCCCCTCTCAACATGCAGGCCCACCCCAAGCCACTTCCAGTGGTTTGTGATACATATATCAAAAATATGAATAATAAAATGGCAATAATTACATATTAACAATTACTTCAAATGAAAAAAGGATTGAATGCTCCAATCAAAAGATAGGGTAGCTGAATGGATAAGAAAACAAGACCCTTACATATGCTGTCTACAAGAGACTCACTCCAGATCAAAAGACAGACAAAAGCGAAAGGATAAAAAAAGATATTTCATGAAAATGAAAACAGAAAAAAAAAAAAAAAAAAGCTAGGGTAGCAATATTTATACCAGACAAAATAGACTTTAAAATGAAGGCTCTAAAAAGAGATAAAGGACCTCGTAATTCCACTTCTGGGTATTTATCCTAAGAAACCCAAAATACTACTCTGAAGGGACATGTGCATTCATATGTTCATTGCAGCATTATTTACAATAACCAAGATATTGAGGCAACCGGGGTGTCCATTAATGGATAAATGGATAAAGAAGAGATTGCACATATATACAATGGAATATTAGTTGGCTATAAAAAAATAAAGAACAAAAGAAAGAAAAAAGAAATCTTGCCATCTGCAACAACATGGATGGACCTAGACAGAGGGTATTGTGCTGAGGGGAGTAAGTCAGACAGAGAAAGACAAATGCCATATGATTTTATTTACATGTGGAATCTAAGGAACAAAATAAACAAAACAGAAACAAATTCATAGATACAAAGAAGATTTTGAGGGTTGCCAGATGGAAAGGAGTTAGGGGGTGGGTGAAAGAGGGGAAAGGATTAAGAAGTACAAATTGGTAGTAACAACACAGTTAGGGGGATGTAAAGTATGGCATAAGTATAATCAATAATATTGTAATAACTATGTATGGTGTCAGATGAGCACTAGATAAATCAGGTGATCACTTCAAAAGTTATATAAATGATTAATCACTACGCTGTACACCTGAAACTAATATAATATTATATGCCAACTGTAATTGAAAAATAAAAAAAATATATTTTTAAGAATTCTAAGATATAAGGAAATGCAGGAAGACATAAGGAAATGCAGGAGGTCACCATGTATGCAGGTAAAACCTAGATTTATGAAGCTAATATGATTTATGAGTCAGTTGTGTCCCTATGGCCAGTATTTGTATCACATTGAAGTATACTCCTTTCAAGCACTGCAACAAAAAACACACTTTTTTTAATGTTGAAAAAGTAATTTTTATTTGCTTTCTTGTACAAAATATAAATTGATTTAAGGTGTTTAAGAAAGAATTTTGAGATGTTAAAAAAGATAAATCATTGGATAGACGCTTCAGTCTGCTCACAAAAAATGTCAGGTACAAATTAAATGCTCTCAATTTAGTAAATTGGTTCTGAATTTTTGCATGTTTGACTTAAAATAATTGGACTTGTGCATCATACAAAAGACACCCTTAAACTATATTTCATGTCATGAATTCAGACTTTCTTAAGACATCTGGAAAACCAACATCTCATGCTATTTATACTGCCTGGCCCTAACAGTGTGTTTGACTTTGCCACATTTGGCCCTAGCACAGACTCAAAATTATAAATGAACGCTGCCTATAAATATATACACATGGAAAAATATTATTAGTGAGTTAGAGGACTACATTACAACATTATGAGATTACTGTTATGAGATTACAGATTATTTTTATGTTTCTTCTTTGTCTATTTCTGTATGTATACAGAAATAAGCTCATTATACAAAACTATGCATAATGAGCTTATAGTTTTATAATAAGGAGGAAATACAAAGACTTATAGGATGGCACAACTATACAAGGATTTCGCATTTTGTTTCCATGTCTTCTCAGTTCCTAATCCAATGCCTTGCACATAATAAATGCTCGAAAAAAAATGCGAGAGGAGGAAAAGGTAAAAAGGAAGAATGAAATGGAAAGGGAGAATATGCTGGGTGTCTTCTGTTTGTCCCTCTAGATCCACTCTCCAACCTGCTCTGAACCCTAAAAGGTTGACCTACATGAACTGCCTAGGTGGGCTCCTTATTCTCTGGTTTCTGGTTGGATTTGGCCAAATGGACACACTGGCAGATCAGAGGTCAAGGAATGGATATTTATTTCCTGAGATACCTCCCTGTGGGTCACTGCAGCCTTCTGTACTCCCCACTCAACCAGGCCCAAGACCCCTTCCACACAGTTCTTTGACTGGAGAAAGCACTCCCCTTCCCTGCCCTTCAGACCTTGGGTGGTAATAGGCCTTGTTTTTACTAAACCCAGGATGCTGCTCTTGCCTTCGTGCTGTTTTTACATTTTGCTCAGGCCTTTATAAATGGTCCCTTTATCAAACTCCCCTCAAAGTGTCCAGTTTGAATGTG
Source organism: Pteropus alecto (assembly GCF_000325575.1). Classification (NCBI taxonomy): domain Eukaryota; kingdom Metazoa; phylum Chordata; class Mammalia; order Chiroptera; family Pteropodidae; genus Pteropus; species Pteropus alecto. The sequence continues at coordinate 3,374,572 of NW_006441995.1, read as the reverse complement.
CCATATAGGTGTGGTCAAGATCCAGACAGATACAGAATCTGTTGGTGACAATAAGCCAACTAGTTCTGTCCTCCAGGAACTAATCTTAAAGAATTCACAGAAAAGTTTTTTTAAAACTTCATTTCTATTTCTCATTTCAAAATCTTAAACAACATTATTTTCAGTTGAGAAACACCAGTTTTACATCAAAGATTTTGCAGTTATGAACTAGTTATACTTTCCTCCTGTCAAAAGACAAAGACAAAAATTCACACGCATAGTCCTCTATTTCTTCACCCTTATAATAACCTTTAGAGAGATTGAACATCATCTAAATACTCGATATTGACTGTTTAATACACGCACAAACAAATGAAGGATACCTATTGTAGGATAAAATGTTCTCAGAGGTTAATTACACCTTTTCAAAGATCACTTCTCATCTATTTGTCAATATAATTTTTTTGCGTGCCCTTGAAGGCAATTTTTTTTTTTACCCAGAAAAAACAACTTAAGGCTATGTTAGTACTTAAAAGTAATGTTAATTTTATAAAAGTTACAAATTCAAAAACCAGGGCTCTTAATTCAATTTACAAATCTTATTATTTCTATCTAGTGAACCTTAACGTCTACCTTTAAAGTTAACTTTTTATTTATATTTTGTGTCATTTACAAACTTAGTTAATTAAACTTCACATAAGTATTTTAAATTTAATGTATTCCTTTTACTTAATGTTTCTAACTAGCAGAACTTAGCCAAAATGTTTAGAACAAAAATAAATCTAATAAATTAAAATTGTAAATTCTGGAATGTTCTCTTAAACATTTCAATGCTTTTAACAAACTCTGTAAACTGATCTTAATCTTTTCAATTAAAAAAAAACTCTAAAATTAAAAAACTCAATTATACATTTTAAGCTGGAATCATGAGATTAAAATATCTGATCCTCTAAGAATAAGTCAATTATCTTAACTATTACAAATATTTTAAATATGAAACATACACAAATCATTCTTAAAGTTAATGCAAAATAATTTCATTGGTTGTTAGTTCATTATTTCTATATGTAAGGGTCAAATGAGAGCGTTTTATCATCTAAACAAATTGGAACTGTTATCGCAAGCAAATTGATTTAAACATTTCCAATAAACAGGGTTATCTGTTTAGTGGCTGATATTGAACCAAAATTTTTGACCAAGACATCCCTGGAGCAGCCAATATCGAGGGCAATTTTATTTGCAACATTGAGGCAACCTATTTTATGATCACTTTGCAATTAGAGATTCTAACCCCATTCTTTCTCAGGTGAAACAACCCCCCATTCCCTGGATTCAGATAATCTATTAGCTAATACTCAAGGTTAAATTCAATTAATTTTTTATTTAATTCAATTAATTTATTTACTGCCTGATTCTATTATCAATTCTTTTCATAATTTTCCTCCTTATTAGGGACACAATTCTTACAGATATTTTAATGATATCCAATTAGGTTGTGCCTACCATCTTTTTCTATGTCATGCTAATGATAGTCTCTTTGAATCATTGTCACTCTATTTCAGGTTACTATCTGACAGGAATGGCCTGGGTAAAGGGTATGTTTCACAGGTCTCTAGATTAAGCACTTCAATGCTTCCCGACTCTCTTGGGCCCTGCCTTAGCTTGTGAAGGCCTGGTTTGAGATGACTTGGGCTGAGTAGATCTGGGCTGAGAAGGCTTAGATTGGGAGGACTGAGGTTGGCACGGCTTGGGCTGAGTGGGTTTGGATGGAGAGCATTTAGCTTGGGAGGGCTGGGGCTGAGTAGCTTTCGTTTGAGTGCGTTTGAGTTGAGAGGGCATAGGTTGGAAGGGTTTGGGCTGGGAATGTTGGACCTGGGAGGGCTGGGGCTGATTGGATTTGAACTGAGAGCTAGGTAAAACTTTGCTGTTGGACATGGGATGGGATCCCATACGGAAAACTGGATTTGAAGGCCCACGTTCCATCTTCTGCTTGAATCCTTGCTGAAAGGCAGGTCTTGTAGGTTTCTGTACGACTCCTGCTGGCTGAAAGGCTTGAGGGTGAGGATTCACAGTATGAGATGTGGTTCTCATAACTTTTCCAGTTGCCTCAGGTGTCTGTGTTCTCCAGGCATGGGCTTGCCCAGACTGTGGCTTCCCAAATGGTCCCACTGGTTGTGAACTCAGGGAATGGAGATGACCTACCTGGGAGACCACTCTGGCAGACCTTTCACGAGATCCCTCAGGCCAGGCCTGTACACGGTGACACAGGGGTCTTGGTGGTCTCACAAATGTTCCATGTACATGACGTCCTTGAGGAGGCCTCGAAAAGTTCATAAATCTTTCCCCTGAATAAAATCTCCGGGGTTGAAAGTATTGAATCCCAAAACCTTTACCTCGACTGTGGACCCTTGCATTCTGAAAGGGTGAAGGATGGAACCACTTAGTTTTCTGCTCTGACCAAAAGTGGGAGCCCCTAACCCAAGGGGCTTTCAGAGAAACATGGTTAAAGTTACATCCAATTCTGACTGGTAAGAGACAGGAGTTTTGCAGATGACGCGTGAATACTGGGCTGAGGTGGATATTCTGAAGCGTCTGGCTGACCTCACAACCAGCCACTGGCTCTTTCATAGGCTTCTCCGCAGGGTTTCCAGGTGAGCTTTGTGGTGGACTGTGTCTTTGTTGTCCCTCATCTTCAACTGTTCCAGCCAAGTTTTCACCAGGGGAAACTTGAATTCCTTGAACATTCTCAAAGTCTTGGTCTACCTGGATCCCCAACTCCCTGGCCAGGGAGGCCATGTCCTCCACAGACACACATCTGAGTGAAGAGGACATCACTTCTTGGAGGGCAGCTTGGAGGCCCTTTATGTTTTTCCCTTTATCCCCAGCTTCCTCCTCCTCCCAAAACAGTAACTGTGATGGCTTCAACTTCAGAATTCTCTGGAATATCTGAGCCTCTTCATTCTCCCTGGCCTGGGGACTGAGGACAAAATAGCATCTTTCAATGGCAGCTTCCCCTAAAAACATGAGCAGGTTCCATTCCTTCTCACCTAGGCAGTTAGTGAAAAAAAACACAGCTGAGGAAACTTCCATCAAGAAACCAAACTGTGTCCAAAAACTTTCTAGATCTCCACGAAGGTTGGCCACAGCAACAGGCTTTTGGGAAAAACTAGGGTTTTCCTTTAGACTGTCACTATCAGGAAAACACCATGTTATTTCAACCAGACCATCAGAGATTTGCCGGGGAAGCACTAGAACAGGCAAATCCTGATGGAGAAAGATTTTCTGTGATTTCTGTTGGGTGGGGCTGAGCAGTGTGTTGAGGATTCTGGACTTGGAGAAGCTACAGTTTCCTAGACGTACAAAAGAGATGACAGGTACCTTTATGAGGGTCAGAAATGTTTCTGTTTCCCTCGTAGGCCCTCCTGAAGACTGTGTTGACTGCTTCTTCACAATGTCTTTCATGGCCCCCAGCATTAAAATGCTTTTGTTGTTTTCCGCATCTGGCAGTAGCAGAGGAAGAGCAAACTGGCATTGATACATGCTTGACAAGACTCTGCGTTGCAAAGAACTGTCTGAACACAGCATAGAGGCACAAAGGACATCGAGGGGATTAATGGTTTGTATGTCTCTCATTTCCAAATTCTCAATTCCAGTTGGCAATTCCCCTTTGCTATCCTCACACAGAACCTTGTGTCTGAGGACTGAATCTCTAGCTGTCACATCCAGTGCTTGAACTTTCATCAGGAAATTCCAGGCTAAGTCTCCTGGAGTCTGGGGTGTCCAATTACATCCTCGATCTAAGGAGAATTGTTTAACAAAATCTGGCAGAAGCTTTCTGCTCCTATCCATGTTCAAACGTGACAGGACATCTTTAAACAGGTTTTTCTTTTCTGTAGGAAAAAAGATACTCAGTGAATGTCACTTTTAAATTCTAAGTCCTTCATTGACTTTAAAAATTAAATAAGTAATCAACATTTTCATGATAAAAAGATGAAACAATACAAATAAAGTGAAAGTTCCCTTTCACCACTCTGCCGATTCTACTTTCCTTCTAAGAGACATGTCAATATGGCATGGTACGTTTGCTTCCCATCCTTTTTCTATGCAAGTACATAAGTATGCATGCATATATAGAAATATATAATTTGGTTTAATGGATGCTATTTTATTTTTACATAAGTGATATTATACTAAACAAATGATTCTTCGACTTCTTTTTACTTAATGATATTCCTTACAAATTCTTCCCCGGTCAATATATAGAGAGGTCTACTTAATTCATTTTAGCTAATTCATCATTCTTCATGGTTTGAATGAACCATTATTTATTTAACCATTGTCTACTGATGATTATTTAGGTTTTCCAATTTTTTGGCTAATGTTTATATGCAGCAATGAAAAACCTTGTTAATGTTTCATTATACATATGTATGAGGAATTCTCTAGGTCGATACTGATTTTTTTTTCTTAAATGTATCTCTACCTAAAGTTTGGAGAAATGGAAGATTTTATTTCCATTAAGGTTTTCTCAGAATTTACATGTTGTACCTAATTTCTTCTGATCTCCCTTTTTCTAATGTATCATCTAGCTACGAAGGTTGGGAAAACAGAGATAGTGCTTAGTAGAGAAAGAAGATCAGAGAGCATTTTTTGCTCCTCAAGAATAGCAAGTTAGCATAAGCTTCTTTGGATCGCCTATAAAAATTGCATAGAAGAAACAATGGAAGTGAGAGAAAAGTACAGGTTTCAAGAATTAACAAAAGAGGATGTGGTTCCATAGTGTAGCAGTTAGTACGTCTGCTTTACATGCAGAAATTCCTGGGTTCACGCCCCAGTAGAGCCACAGTCCATGGTCTACGGCCATGCCGCCCTGAACAAGCCCGATGTCTGATCTTGGAAGCTAAGCAGGGTCGGGCCTAGTTAGTACTTGGACAGGAGACCACCTAGGAAGACCTTGTGCTGTAGGCATAAATAATATTAATAATAAATAAATAAAAATATTTTTAAAAAGAATTAACAAAAGAAACTCTAGGAAATTCTTGGGTAGTTTGAAAGTTGCCTGAACTAATATATGTACTGGGGTAGGAAGATGAGGGAGCTGTTGAGGCTAGCATGAAAGATTCCCAGAAGAGGCAGTGAGAAGAGAGCTTGCAGAAGAGCTTTTAAGTTATGCTCTTGCCTATCTCTATTTTGTATTAAGACAACAACTTTTCATTCTTTCAGCACAAAAAGTGGTACCCATGCACCCCAGGCCAGATGTCTAACGTTAACAGGGTAATTAACAGAGCTACTACAAAGCAACAAGAAGCAACAGAGTAAATGTATACACAGCAACAATAATATATTTAATAAGCACAGAGCTGGACTAATAAAAAGTAAGGAGCAGTAATTTTTAGAACTCAATACTATTTTGGTAAATTAAAAATTAGTGAAAATATTTCAGTTAAGGCAAAAAGAAAAGAAGAAAACAGATTTCAGCTGCCACCCACTGAAGGGAGACTGAATTTTGAATTTGAGTCCAGTCAGGTTAATTAGGAACTAAAACAAATACGTCTCAAAAGGAAACAAAAACAAAAAACAAGACTCTTTGGAGATATTTAACAATCCAGAGTCTCCACACCCTATCATATACATGTTTAGGACACAATCCAAAGTTAATAGATATAGGAAAAAACAGGAAATGTGACCTATTCTCAATCAATGGAGACTAACCCCAAGATGACCCAGGTGCTGGATTTAACACACAACTTTAAAGCAGATATTTTAACTATCAAGCATGTAAAATAAATTAAGCTTGTAATGATTAAATAGGATTTCTCAGGAAAAAAGTATTAAAAAATCAACTTTCTATAATT
>NW_006441995.1:3367825-3368692 GCF_000325575.1 Pteropus alecto | reverse complement strand
TTATACTAAACTTGCAATGATACTGAGAAGATTAACATGGCTCCTGTGCAAGGATCACACGCACACACAAATCACAATATCTGAATTTTTTAAAGTCAGTAGTTGATCTTAACGGCAGACTGGAAGTGACAGAAGGAAGTCAGTCTACTTAAAGATATAGTGATAAAATTATCCAATCTGAAGAACAGAGAGAAAAAAAACAGTTAACAATAAATAGAGCCTCAGGAACCTATAGAACAATATAAAAACTCTAATATATATTACTTAGAATCTCAGGAAGACAGACAGGAGCTAGTGGGACAGAACAATATTTGGAGAAATAATGGCTGAAACTTTTCCAAATGTGACTTAAAAAAAAAAAAAGTCTTACAGATTCACGAAACTGTAAACTCTATAGATGATAAAAACAAAGAAAGCATACCTAAACACACTAGTCAACTGCTAAAAAATTTTAAGAAAAAAATATTGAAAGCAACCAGAAGAAAAATGACACAACACTTACAGGGGAACAATGACAAAAATGACTAAAGACTTAGCATCAGAAACAATGGAAGCCAAAGACAGAAGAATGACATCTATAAAGTTGCTGAAGGCAAAACCCACCAGTATAGAATTCTTTACCAAGTAAAAATATTCTCTGAAATAAGGCCAAAAATAAAGACATTTTTCAATAAAGAAAACCTAGAGAATTTACCAGCAGCAAATGTGCATTAAAATAAATAATAAATAAAATTCTTCAGGCTAAAGGGAAATAACATCAAATTAAAACTTGGATCCTCAGGAAGATAGAAAAGGCACAGGAAATGATAAATATATAGGTTCCAACCATTGGCTAAACCCAACTATAACCTGGAAGGAAGAGGTTGA
>NW_006441995.1:3333278-3367813 GCF_000325575.1 Pteropus alecto | reverse complement strand
TAAGTTGACCTTATACAGTGCAGAGCACACAAAGCAATGCCTTAAGCCTTCCAGAAACTTTGATTTGACATTGTGATTTTTTTTGTCATTAAATTTAACATAACAAAAAGCATGAAGACAATTCTCCTTTGAGTCAGATGCATTTGGATTTTTTTTTTTTTCCAGTTCCCAGCTGCATAGACAAATACTACAGAAGAAAGAGATAGAAGACAACCATATGCCTCCAGTTAACTAGAGTGGATTGATAGCCATTAGAATTACACTGCAGGTCATAACTACATTTTTATTGAGACTTTTCTTGACCTGTGTTTGCTAAAGGTGTTAAGTTGATTATAAAAATTGCCCCAATTAATAGCTTTCTAGTATCCATATCTTTTGCAATAAAACTCTGCAAGACGTAGAGTCTATTTTCTCCCAAACCTTGAATCTGTGCTGGGTTTGTGACTTGCTTTGGCCATGAGAATATGGCAGAAGTGATAGTGTTATGGGTTAAATTGTGCCCCCCAGCAAAGATACGTTGAAGTCCCCAGTACCTCAGAAAGTGACTTTATTTATAAATAAGGTCTTTACAGAGGTCAAGTTTAAAAGCAGTCATTAGGGTGGGCCTTATTCCAATATGACTAGTGTTCTTACAAAAAGAGAACATCTGCAAGCAGAGACACCCACAGAGGGAAAATGATTTGAAGATATAAAGAGAGAAGACAGACATCTAGAAGCCAAGGAACACCAAAGGCTACCAGAAGCTAGGAGAGAGGACTGGAACGGATCCTTCCCTGAGGACTTAAGAGAGAGCAGGCCCCTGTTAACACCTTGTTTTCAGATCTCTGTCCTCTATTATAACTGTGAGATTACATAGATTACCCATTGTTTTAAGCCACCTTTTTGTAGCACTGTATTGTGGCGTCCTAGGAAACTAATACAGATGATAAGATATTCTGAGCCTAAGCCTCAAAAGGCCCTCACTTCTCTGTCTCTTGTTCTCTCTCTCTCACTAATACAGATGATAATCTCTATCTATCTCTAGCTCTAGCTCTATCTCTATCTCTATCTCTATCTCCCTTTCTCTCTCGTTTACTCCTTTGCCTTCACTAGAAGAATATGACCCATCTAGTCTTAGAACAAGCCCATACTACCCTGCTGGAAGATGAGAGATGAGCCATAGCCAGCTGACCACAGATACATGAGTAAACTCAGGGAAGGCCAGAAGAACTGCCCAGCCAACTACGGACATGAACAACAATACATACTTATTGTTTTAAGTGACTGAATTTTGAGATGCTTTGCTATGCAGCATTATTGTTATAATAAATAAATGATACAAAAAAAATCATGGAAAAAACAAAACAATAACATGCAAGAAACATATTAAGGAATTAACATCCAAAATAGATAAGGAACTCATAGAAGTTACAACAAAAAGGCAAACAATCCAATTAAAATTTTTTTTTTTTTAATGGGCCAAGGACCTGAATAGACATTTCTCCAAAGAGGACATACAGATGCCAACAACATATGCAAAGATGCTCAACATTACTAATCATCAGAGAAACCAATTGAGATATTACCTCACACCCGTCAGAATGGCTATCATCAAAAATGAACGAACAAGTGTTGGCAAGGATGCAGAGTAAGGGAATCCTTGTGTACTGTTGGTGGGATTGCAAATTGGTGCAGCCACTATGGAAAACAGTATGGAGGCTCCTCAAAAAGTTAAAAATAGAACTACCATTTGACCCAGCAATCTTACTTCTGGGCATTTATCCAAAGAAATCCAAAACACTAATCCAAAAAGATATATGCATCCCTCTGGTCATTGCAGCATTATTTACAATAGCCAATTATAAATAAATTTACAAATAAGGTCACATTCTGAAATACTGGGCACTTCAACATATCTTTTTAGGCGGACATAATTCAACCCATAACACTATCACTTCTGCCACATTCTGTTGGCCAAAGCAAATTACAAGGCAATGGTAGATTCAAGGGCTGGGAAAAAATAGACTCTACCTCTTTCAAAGTGATATGGCAAAAGGTATGGATACCAGAAAGTCATTAAATGGGACAATTTTTATAATCAATTTGGAAGCAAACTAAGTGTCCATCAATAGATGATTGGATAAAGAAGATGTGGTGCATACATACAATGGAGTATTACTCGGCCATAAAAAAGAATAAAATCTTACCATCTGTGACAACATGGATGGCCCTAGAGGGAATTATGCTGAGTGAAATAAAACAGAGAAAGACAAATACCATATGATTTCACTTATATGTGGAATCTAAAAAACAAAATGAACAGAACAGAACAGAAACAAACTCACAGATACAGAGAAACTGATAGTTGTCAGATGGTGGGGGGTTGGAGACTGGGTGAAAAAAAAGAAGGAATTAAGAAGTACAAATCGGCAGTTATAAAATAGTCACAGAGGTGTACAGAACAGCATAGGGAATGTAGCAAATATATTGTAATAACTATGTATGGTGTCAGGTTGGTATTAGACTTATCAAGAGATCACTTCCTAAATTATATAAATGTCTAACTACTATGCTGTACACCTGAAACGAGTAAGTATTAAATGTCAAGTGTAATTGAAAAATCAAAGAAAAAAATTTTAAAACGTTAACTGCTAATAAAACAAGCTTAACAGCCGGTCTCAATTTGCTCATTAATATGAGGCTATATGGTATTAACTGAGAGTGCTTTCTCTTCCTTTTCTTGCTGTCACTTTTTAAAACAATTTTTAAAAAATAAATTGGCCTTTTTCTTTCTGGAAAAAAAATTTTTGGCTCAGAGATGTTAAGTTTCCAGTCAATGTTCACATTTAGGAAGCTGCAGAACCAAGATTCCAGTACTGTTGGCAAAACAGATTGTCTGAAATACTATGTCTTTGATAGTAATTAATAGATAATAATTATATTAGGTATAATAATTACATATAACATTATGATATAGATAATGTAGATATAGTAATTGGATATAATAGACAATAATTAGATAACACTCTTAACAAAAAAAATGTGGTAATTAAAAAGAAAAAGAAACACATTATAATTTTAGAATGTTACTTATGGAGGATAGTGAATAGGAATGGAGAATGAAGAAAAAATGGAAAAGATAAACTAACAAAAAGAGCTTTTTGCAGAATAATGATGGTAGTATGCAATGAAAAATTAATTCAACCCTATGCAACAAATAAAATATATAAATAAATAAAATTAAGAATGATGCCTAAAAGAAACTAGACATTGGGAAGGGAAGGAGTAGAGTTGGGGCAAGAATTGTGTTAAGGTTTGAATCATGTACACTCTCAAATTCTTATGTTGGAATCTTAATCTTCAGTACCTTAGAATGTGATATTATTTGGAAATAGGGTCATTTGCAGATGTAATTAGTTAAGATGAGGTCATTAGATGAGGTCATATGACTAGTATCCTTATAGAAAGGGACTATCTGGACATAAAGACGTGCACCCAGGGAGACAACCATGTGAAGATGAAGGCAGATGGAGATGATGCTTCTATAAGCCAAAGAATGCCAAAAATTTCCAGCAAATCAACAAACAGGTTCTTTATTACAGCCTTTAGAAGGAACCAAGCCTATAGATGCCTTGTTTTCAGACCTCTAGCCCCTAAACTATGAGATAATACATTTCTGTTATTGTTTAAGCCACTCAGTTTGTAGCACTTTGTTAGGGCAACCCTAGCAAACTAATAATACAAGGTGTAATGACAAGGAAATTACTCTTTCTCTACCCAGAACTAGATTATGAATCCCCAGGATTTGGACTGAATATGAGATGGTAGTTATCTTTCCCTTCTCTATTCAAAATTTGATGATGTTTTATTTCTCTAAACAATATCTTTCCAAATAAAGCATTTCTCATATTTTGAAGCTGACTGTCAGTATTTACTTTTGCTTATACTGTCCAGCGTTTCCTACGTTCTGGGTCTTCCTCCGTCAACAAACACCTACCCACTCCTGAGGAAACTCCACATTAGAAAGGTACAAGGAATTTCTGAGAAGCTGCTTTTCTGTGACATCTGGTGCCCTTCCTCACCTTCTCTATTATGTCATGGCAAACTAAAAATAGGTTGTTGCCTAACTAATGATCACCTATCATTCCCATACCTTCCATACTCTTCTCTTCCTCCTCCTCTTCCAATGACATGCCAGGTTCTGAATCCCCATAATTCTGTTCTTCATCAGAGAACTCTGTGGTTTCTGAATATTCAGAGTCCTCTTCTCCATAATAGACATGGTGCTCTGGGTCATAATAATCCTCTTCTTCCTCAGTGGTTTCTGCATCTTTGGAGTATACAACCGATTCTAAATATTCCTCTTCTCCTAAGTATAAAGAATCATCTAGCTCCTCATATCTCTGTTCATCCTGTAAATAATCGATAGTTGCTGGAATTTCATATTCAACATTCTCAACCAAATGAGGCAATGTGACTTCCGGTGTGTTGCATTCCTTCTCATTTTTCCTTGGGGACCAAGCCGTTTCCCTATAACTAGTTTTCTTGTCCACGAATGTCTCAAAGGTTCCCAAATCCAAGTGTTCTTTCTCTTTGAAGGACTCCGTGATCTCACAATTTTCAGGCTGTTTCTCTTCAGGGAAAAACGTATCTTGAGAATTCTCTCTGACCTCTATACATTGAGGAGGTTCTATATTCTCATGCTTCAAAAATTCTGAAAAGAACAAGAAAGTTGTGGGGGCTTTTGTTTTGTTTTCCAAATTAACAAACAAAAAAAAATTATAATAACTTGAGTTTCCGAGACCTCAAAGCATTATCTCTCTTTTTTATTTCACTGGAGAAGAGCAATATCTACTGCCTCCAACATAAATGGCCATTAATCAACTGTTAGAATTTTATTGTCTCACTGGAAAAAAATCAGACCACACTCCCACCTTGCTCAAAATTTAGAGTCTTTCATAGCAACCTCAAATGTTAAATGAGTAAAACAAAATTTGAATCTTATGAACAGTATTTACTTACTGGATTTACTGTGACCTGAAGCCAGCTCAAAATTCCTAGGGCCGTTGCTAATGAAACCAGATCCTAATAATTTTTAATCAGGAGGCAAACAGCTCTGATTTGGAACAGTAAATCCTAGAAATAATAAAACCTATTTCTCTAAGCTTACGGTTCTTGTCTTACTTTAGGAACCATTAACATTAACCTTTTTATCTGAGTTTTTACCTCTTTAACATCTCTTAAAATAATCTTCGATATTTTTTAGATTCTAAAAAGGGAGCCACACTTGCCTCTGGTGGTAATCCACAGAATTGCCAAACAATCCATTCTGGAATTTGCTCCCTCATCAGCTACTAATTATTTTTGAACACTGAAGATTTAGCGTTTGACTTGATTCAGAAAACTAGGGTTCTGTGGGCATTCTCATCACAGAAAAAAAAAAAAATGAAGTTACTGACTCACCATATATGAGTCAGTAACTTCCCTGTATTCAGCAATTTTCCCTGTATTCTCCTGTATTTTCAAAATGGCTATACTAAATGAAAGATGCAGCTTGTGGTTTTTGGATTGTTAATATCTGTGAATTCACTTACTTGATAAAGAAATCCCTCATGTGTCATCATTAACAGTATTAGTCTCTTTCCAGCTATGAGTATTTCAGGATGTCGCTGTCATAAAAAAAAAATGAGCAGTTTACACTAGCACTAAAAAACCGCAAGTTTTGGATATAGTTTAAACAAAAAATTATCAATCTCCTAAACCAATAAGATACATTGTTTTCTGCTTTTTAAATCCTGGCCACTTCCCCTGTATCATATTTCAGTGAAAATTATCTCTGGGAGAAAGACAAATGAAAATAAAAGGTGGCGGTTTTCTTTTCTTTCTTTCTTTTTTTCAGGAAATCTGCCTCGTCCCTTCCATCCCCCAAAAAGTGCTGAAATTCAACTTACCGTGCCCTAAGTCCCAAATCGTAGGTGACTCTGGAAAAGTACTACATAAGCACTTGAGAAAATGCTGACAGCTCACCTCTCCCTTTTTCTGTACCAAAATTAACAGCTTTCGAATTTTCTTCAAGGGATCTGTGATATTCTCCAGGGTCTCATACTCTTCTTCAGAAATCAGCCTCCGAGAGGTTAATGTATCTAAGACAGAATCAGGATCCTGTTGCAGGATTTCAAGTAACTTTTTTCGTTCTCTTTCTATGATCTCCGAGGCAACGCTCCTGGTAGCCATTGTTCTGGTTTTCTCTAGACCAGGAAGTAGATTACAAAATCCTTCTAAGGTATCAAAACAAGTTTGGGCTGGGCCAAGCAGCTCCGGCAGCGTGAGCAGCGGCCCCGCAGCCCGGCTTCGCCAAGGCTCTCCCGGGCGGCCCCCGAGGCCCAGGAGGGAGTCAGCTACCCCGACGCGGGTGGCGAAGGAGGAGCCCACGAGGTCGGTGAGGTTGTCGCTAAACCTGCTCCTGCAAAAGTAGAAACGAAGCCAAAAGGGCGGCAGGAAAGAATAAATCTGCAGAGAAAAAGAAGTGTAAACAAAAGGGAAAAGGAGAGCAAAGGGAAAACAGGCCGAAGTGGCTAACCAAGAAATTAAAGATTGCCTGCAGAAAACGGAGAAACTAAAAATGCGGAGATTTCAGCCTCTGATGAAGCACGAGAGAAAGAAGCCAAGTCTGATTCACACCATATACCATGTCTATAAGTGGTCCTTGTCTCCTTTCTTGTAAAATCCAGAATATTTTTTATCAACTTTTGTAAATGCAAGTTTTTTAGTAGCTCTAGAAACATTTTGAAGGAGGGAATTCCACCTCATTTTATAAGTGTAAATGCTTTTTTTTTAAGAGGTGAAATCATTTGCTGGTTGTTTTTTATTTTATTTATTTTTTGATACAACCAGAAAATAGTGGGATATTGAATATTGGATGCTTTTATTGCATTGGGTGTCAGCTTAACATTCCATTGATGAGGGTACTTTCTATAGCCTATCGTACAAAGTATACTAAATGGCAATTTGGAGTCAGTTGTGCATTTAACATGTCTTGAACATTTTAGATTACTTCTACTCCCATGTTTTCCGTAGAATTGTTTCCTAAAGAAACCACTCCTTGATCTTGGCTGTCCCTGTCAGAATTTTATGCACTCCGTAACATCTTCCGTGCAGGAGCTCAGTTTTCCTTGTAACTTTGTTAATGTGCTGTGAAAGACTGAAATTTCTTTTTTAATTTTAGAAGTTTTAGGTTTACAGAAAGTTAAGTACAGAGAGTTTCTTTCCTACAAACCCCTCTCCCCACAAGAGCCCCCTATTTATTAACATCTTGGTTAGTGTGGTACATCTGTTATGACCGATGAACCAATATTTTTAAAAATGTTTTTGTTTTTATTTTTTTAAATTAAGTTTATTGGGGTAACATTGGTTAATACAATTATATAATTTCAGGTGTACATTAGTATTTGACATCTGTATATTCTATTGTATGTTTACCACCCAAAGTCCAGTTTCCTTCAGTTACCATATATTTGATCCCCTTTACCCACTTCATCTTCCCCCTCCTATATTTGGCCTCCTTTACCCTATCTACCTCCCCCTCCTCCCCCAATTCCCCCAATCCCTACCCTCTGGTCTATAGTCCATGTCCATGAGTTTGTTTGTTTGTCCTGTTCATTTGTCGCTTTTAGGTTTATAGCCCACATATAAGTAAAATCATGTGATTTTCAACCTTTTCTGTCTGGTTTATTTCGCTTAGTATGATTATTTCAAGGTCCATCCATGTTGTTGCAAATGGCAGTATTTCATCTCTTCTTATGGCTGAGTAATATTCCCTTATATATTTGTACCACAGCTTCTTTAGCCAATCATCTATTGTAAGACACTTCAGTTGCTTCCACGTCCTGGCCACTGTGAATAATGATGCTATGAACATCGGTGTGCAAAAATCTTTTCGAATATGAGTAAATACCCAGTAGAGGGATTGCTAGATCATATGGTAGATCAATTCTTAGTTTTTTGAGGAACTGTTTTCCATAGTGTCTGTACCAATTTTCAGTCCCACCAGCAGTGTATGAGGATTCCTTTTACTCCGCATGCTCTCCAACATTTGTTATTACTTGTCCTGTTGATTATAGCTATTCTAACAGATGTGAGATGGTATCTCATGGTGATTTTGATTTGCGTTTCCCTAATAGCTAGTGATGTTGAGCATCTTTTCAAGTATTTGTTGGCCATTTATATGTCCTCTAGGGAGAAGTGTCTGTTCAGGTCCTCCACCCATTTCTTGATTGGATCATTTCTTTTTTGTTGTTGTTATTGAGCCATATGAGTTCTTTGTATATTTTGGATATTAGGCCCTTATTGGAGGCGTTGCTTGCAAATATATTTTCCTACTGAGATGGTTATCTCTTTACCTTGTTGACAGCTTCTTTTGCTGAGCAGAAGCTTTTTAGTTTGTTGTAGTCCCATTCATTTATTTTTGCGTTTACTTCCCTTGCCTTTGAGGTCAAATTCATAAAATCCTCTTTAAGTCTAATGTCCTTGAGTTTAGTTCCTATGTTTTCCTCTGTGAATTTTATTGTTTCAGGTCTTATATTCAGGTCTTTAATCCATTTTGAGTTAATTTTGGTGTGTGGTGATAGACAACAGTCTAGTTTCATTCTTTTGCAGGTGGCTTTCCAGTTTTCCCAGCACCATCTATTGAAGTGGCTTTCCTTTCTCAACTGTATGTTTTTGGCCTTTTTGTCAAAAATTATTTGCCCATATAAATATGGGTTTACTTCTGGACTCTTGATTCTCTTCCACTGGTCCATGTGTCTGTTTCATTGCCAATACCATGCATTACTGTCTCTGTAGTATAATTTGAAGTCGGGCAGAGTGATGCCTCCACCCTCGTTCTTTTTCCTCAGGACAGTTTTGGTAGCATTTGCTCAAATTCCTCTGGGGCTCTCCAACGTTCAGTCTTGAAGGGTATGGGGGAGAGGCCCTCTGGGTTGGGGGATGGGGGCTGTGGCTCAGCCTCGGTTTTGCAACCATGGCTGGTAAAAATCAACTGTTGTTTCTCTACCATCCCACTACTCTGCCTTCTGCCCTGATGACTGGGCACTGCCGTTGCCCACGTGGAGCTCACAGCACTCCCAGGCAGGCCTATTCAGGGAACTCGCTGCTCCTTCTCCCCTCCCCCTCTTCCTACAGAGATCTCTGGCTGCTAGAGGCAGCTTTTTTGTTTCTTCCAGTCCACCACCCTACACCCGGGGTTCTGACCTGTGGTAGCTCTTATGCGCAGATCCCACGCTCAGATGTGCCGGCGTGCAGTCTGGATATTTTTTGTTGAGTTTTAGATGTTCCGTTTATTGTTGTTTCAAGGAGAGAAATCTGGGAACGTCTCTCAATTTGCCACGTTTAATCCAGTCTCTCCGATGAACCAAAATTGATGCATTGTTATTAACTATATTCCATTGTTTATGTTAGGGTTCAGTTGTGATTTTTGACAAATCTGTAATGGCACATATCCACCATTACGGTGCCATGCAGAGTAGTTTCATTGCCTTAAAAATCCCGTGCTCCGCCTATTCATCCACCCCTCCTACCCTGAACCTCTGGCAATCACTGGCTTTTTTACTGTCAACATAGTTTTGCCTTTTCTAAAAAAAAAAAGTGAATGGATAAGCAAACTGTAGTAAACCCACACAGTGGAATATTATTCAGCAATAAAAAGAGAAGAGCTACCAAGCCACAAAAAGACATGGAGAAAACTTAAAAGGATACTGCTAATGAAAGAAGCCAATTTGAAAAGACTACCAACTGTATGATTTCAAGTATACAGCATTAAAGAAAGATTGAAATTTTGATTATGTAATGTACATGATATTAAATTGTGAATTAGTGGAACTTTGATGTAACAGCATATTAATATTTGGAGATATTGGTACTTGATACTCTATTAAGGAAAATTTGCCTCTAAATTTTAAGCTGGAAAGTCACTTTTATGACTGTTTAGAAATGACTCACAACTATATATTTTAGGTTTTTGATATGTACATTAAGAATTGTATATAAATTGAAATGTCTGTGTACTTACCCTCAGAACAACCAATAAAATCTCAATTATGAAAAAAAACAAGTTTTAAAAAAAGGTACAGTAATTCTATTTGGCAAAGATCAAATATGTCAATTCGTCCAGTGTCGGAGAGGGCTAGTACAAACAAACCGTGGGAGAATTAAGCCCTGAGTGCTCCCTGTAGATTTTATTTATCTGCAATTGGACTATGAAATTCAAAAGGATGGTTATCTTGGTTGGAGGGAGGTTTAGGATGGGATGGAGTGAGGGGACAAGGAGATCATGGAGTTAGATAAAGGCTATCATTCAAGGATGAGTTTATAGGTAGGTGTTTACTATATTATTAAAGATGTTTAAATATGTTTTTTAAAAAATGCAGGCCATGCATGGACCAATGCTAAGGATGTATTAAGAACCAAGAATAATGATTAATTCAACCCTGAAGTTGAAAAAAAAAAGAAAATCCTCATGTGACACTAAAAATTAATTTTAGGGGCCATCGACATTGAGGCAAGATCCTCCACCAGTAAAAAGATTATGACTCACACATGCTAGTAACAGGCTTCTCAAATCCCATCACCCCCCCACTGCTCTACTCTAATATCCCCGGCTCCCACAATCCCTGCCTGAGAGATTTCAAAACTGTTGTGAAAGTGTTTATTTGAAATGAGATATTCGGCAGCAAAATTTAAATTTAGGGAAGAAAGTTTAATTCAGTTTCTTAGTTAACAGGAAATTTGCATACATAAGCACAGAATGCAAATAGAAGTGAGCTGAGGGAAGGGTGGCCAGTAGATAGATGGAGATTTGAAAATACATCCCTCGAACCAAATCCAATGACATCAGTACAATTTTGTTTGCAGCTACAAAATTTAATGTAGGTGATGTTTTAAATGAAAAAGTCAGCAGTAATTTTGTTTCGTTTATTGTAGGGGGAAAAGGCAGGTTTAGCACCAAGTTCTAGTTGTCAAGAGACTTGAATTGTACCAGAACCACGGAGGCAGGGTTTATAATCTATCATTCTCTGCCAAAAGGCAAAATGCCATAGAGTGAAATGCCTAGGTAACAGCACAGATTTTTTGTTTCAGAAGTCGATCTATTCCCAACCTAATCCTGGCATTTGGATGAGAACCTCTAAACTGGCTTCCTAGGACTTTGTAGAACCAAGGGCCTACCTGACCAGGGCCAAGTACATGGAAAAGAACCATTTCATATCAGGGAGAGAAGGAAAAATATTTCACTTCCTCTGATGTTTACAATTCTGGGCGTATCTGGGATAAAAGTACTCTTACACAGTGCTTGCTCCTCGGGGGCTGTAACTTATCCTACCTCTTCTACACTGATTTCATTTCCACAGCACCCGTACTGGGTAGAATAAAGACACACCCCTCTCCCCTCCCCACCCCCCCCAAAAAAATCCCCCCTGCCCCAGAATAACTATGTCCTAATCACTACAACCTATGAATATGTTGTTACATGGCAAAGGACAATTAAGGATGCAAATGGATTTAAGGTTGCTAACAGCTGAATTTGGGATGAGGAAACTGGGCCCAATGCAATCATAATGGGGCTGTTAAAAGATAAACTGAGGCATATTAAAAATTAAAAGCATATTTGAGCAAAATTTGATTCAAATAGGGCCATGCCAAACCAAAAGTGGTTAGAGGTACTTATGATACGGTACATCACTTGTAAAAATTCTTACTCTTTTAGCAGGAAATGATATAGGACATCTCTTGCAGAGTTCTTTTTAGCAAACCTAGTTTTCTTCTTTTCTTCCCTCAAATCACAATAATTGCCCCAAAACTGGTGACTCAGATCCTCTGGCTATTGATAGGGGTCATCGTTAGCAGAAAGTGTTAGGCCAGACAGGACCCCCAGAGTCTGAGAGGGGAGGAGACTTTAGGCAAAGGTCTTTTTTTTTTTTTCTCTTTAAGAAATATATTAACCAAGCCTGTTTCCTTTTACTTGCTTAATAGGCAAATCAATAATAGAAATTAATAGACATATGATTTAAATAATAAGTTTGTACGTTCTTTTCCTTGTCTAGGGACTGAGGTGGCACCCCACCCTGACTGAGGCACCCAGTAGGCAGGGACAACTGGCCCTTGTTCATCATGAAGTAGTCACAGAAAAAGAGACCTTCTTTCTATCAACATCCATACTAATAAAGGGGTTCATGGCTCTTAGAAAAGAGTTAGGTTGGAAAGTTAGTTAGTGGGTTTCGGGTCAGCCTGCAAAGACACTGAGGTCATCCTATCCCAGACTGGTCTGTCCTAATCTGCCCACAATTAAGCAAGCCAGAAGGCATATTTTAACTCACACAAAGAAACAAGCAGAGAATTAGGTACCAGTTTAAGCCAGTCACTCGCACCTGCGCAATAAAGACCCCAACGACCTTCGACCTATCTGAGCCTCCTTATACTATCATTATAATATGATGCATATGCCCAGAAGTTCATTAATATCATTAAAACAGACTGAATTCTGGGAACAAACATGAGCAGAAAGCAAATGAAGCACTGAGTCCTGTCAGTCTTAGTTGTCAATCAAGGAAGCCCACCCCTCTAAGAAAAGTGACTACCCACAGCAAATAGGGATAAAAACGCCAAAGACTTTGTTACCAGGCCTTTTGAGCCACACTTCTCTTGCTCATGCTCACTTCCACGTCTGGAAGCGTACTTTCCCTTCTAATAAATCTTTTCTTTTCTACTGTACTATGGTGTCTTACTCAATTCTTTGTTCGAGACATCAAGAACCTGGACAACATGCCGGGAGAGGATCCCCACTCTCCAAAAACACTTAGACTTCAGGAGCCAAAGAAAAGACATATAAAGTGCAAAAGCTGAGAAAGGAAATTGTTTAATTGGCTAAAGCTTAAAGCTTAAGTAGCTATGAGTGGCTGTCCTTAGCATTTTGGTTTCATGTACCTTGAGGCATTTACAGGCTTAGATCTTGGCTTGCTTATGTAAGCAGCTATGGCATTAGAGCTACCTCAGTCTAATGGCCTCCTCGTTTAATTTAACAAGGTCTTAGAAGTAGCAGCAGGAGGCAGAAGAGTAATGTGATGTGAGCAAGATTATTAGTGGCTTTGAAGGTGGAAGGAGAGAATAAGCCAAGGAATGCCAGCAGCATTTAGAAGCTGAAAAAGGCAAGAAAACATTATAGAGTCATAAAAGGAACGCAAGCTTGTCCGCATTTTGATTTTAGCTCAGTGACACCCATCTCAAACTTCTGACCAGAACCATAAGATAATATGTGTTTTAATTGTGGTAAGAATGCTTGACAGGAGATCTAGCCTCTTCAACAGATTTTAAGTATGATACCAAACTGTTAACTGTAGGCACAGTATTGTACAGCAGATCTCTATACTTCGTTCCTTGTGTGTAACTGAGATTTTATACTCGTTGATTAAATTTGTTTAAAGCCACTAAGTTTGTGGTAACTTATTGGAATAGCAACAGGAAACTGATACAAGTGCCCAATGCAGAAAGATCCCCCTGGACTGCAGTTTGGTCCAAGGACTCAAATGTTGGTTTTTCTCTTTGTACCCTCGCTGCCACCCCTCACCTACCACTTCCATGAAGACAGGAACTATCTCCTGTTAATGTTTCTATTCCCAGTCCCTAGCAAAGAGTCTAGTACTTATTAGGCACTTATCGACTGTTAACCTGTCAGAATTAACAGGTTAGTGATTCTTAGAGTTCATCTTGTTTTGCTAGTGGTTAGTCAATTACCTTTGCTGATATTTCACATATGACAGGTAAGGAATTCTTAGTTTTAGAAAGCATATTTTAAGGTTGTTTGAGATTTTTCCCTATGATCTCAGATATTTTCCCGTTTTTCGAGGGTCGGGGCTTCTGTTGGCTAAGAGATTACAACTGGATTAGTGTTTATCAAGGAGGTCTGAGAACCAATTTTGAAACTGTAAATGTTTTTTAAGTACAGACTTCCATGCCTTACCTAAAGCTGCTAAATCAGATTTCCTCACTTCAGAGTGCAGGACACTATTTACTAAGTTCCACGTGTGAGTCCTTGGCACAATGAAACTTGGAATAAAAACATCTGCCTTTAAATACTAGTTAGAAAAAGAAAACATTATTTGCCTTTCCTTTTAGATTCTGAGCCTACCTCCTCAAAGGCCGGTCTGTGCCTTGGCAAACCCAGCAAACTCAGTGAGAATCAGCCTCAGCCAAAAAGTTTCCAGCCAGAATGAAGGGGAACCTGGAGAAACTGGTTTCTCCCGGATCAGGATCCCAATCCCACCAGGACCTCCCCTCCCCCGCAAAAAACACACACACGCCGGGAGCGCTGAGTAGGCACGGGTACCACCGGGAGCGGCAACTTCTCCATCAGCTCGAAGACCAGAATCTACAATGTGGATACAACTCAAACTGAAAACGCCCAAAGCGCCAGGATCAGGAGGAGTAGGTACAAGAGAAGAATCAGTACCAGCAGCAAAGCTCAGACGCAAATTCTGGTCCCGCCCTCCTGCCGGGAGCGGAAACCCGTACTGGCCCCGCCTGGCTCGGATCCTCCTCTCTACTCCACCCACACTGCGGCGGCGGACTCTTGAGAACGAAGCACCGCGCCCCTCCGGAAGTACTTCCCTGGGCGGAAGCTTCTGAGCGTGATATAGCGGAAGTGTTTTCTCTTCCGTCCTCTTTGGTGTCGGCTGCAGAAGCGAGATGGTGAGTGTTTTGCAACGTATCTATCAATCCCCTTCCATCCTCCTTTTCTGCGGTGCGTTCTTTCCTATTCATGGGGGTATCGGCAAGGTCTCGATAAGGGGAGCGAGTGGGCAGGAAAGGGGCATGCTGTGGCCCTCAAGAGCCAGAAGAATGGCCCCTAACTGTGCCAGGACTGCCGAGCTTGCAGTCGTGGAAGTGGAGCTGCTTTAGGTCCCTTGCTTCGATCTGGCCTTGGGGGAGTACACACAGCCCTGCCCTTGGATGAAGCTTGGTTTGGGAATGTTGGGCTAATGTGTAAGCAAAGGAATTTGGTGGTGGTCGTGCCTGGCAGAAATCCTTAGGTTTTTGGGTAAGGGTAGGTAGGAAAACCACATTATGTCGACTTTGGCTTTACGCCTCTTTTTTAAAAATTAATGTAGCAGATTTAAAAACAGCAACTTTTGCGAAAGGCTTTAGATAAATGTGAAATGCCGGTAGTGGTTTCTGAGTTAACATTTAAGAAAAGTTAGAAACGTCTCCCACAGTTTCAGCCGTTATGACTGGCTTTAAATCTTTTCTGTAGTTTTTTTACGTGAAATGTATATTAACTGTTGGATTTCAGAATTGTTTATCCCCTTAATTTACAGACGAAGGGAACGTCGTCATTCGGAAAGCGTCGCAATAAGACACACACATTATGCCGCCGCTGTGGCTCTAAGGCCTACCACCTTCAGAAGTCTACCTGTGGCAAATGTGGCTACCCCGCCAAGAGGAAGAGAAAGTGTAAGTTGAATGTTTTTTCAGGCCGACTGTTAGGTATTGGAATGGATCTTGAAGTTAAGAGTAGTCTTGTTTGCATTTTACCTGAGTGAGGCATGGCTTTTGGACATTTTTTGGCACCTAAGGTAGAATTGTGCATCTGTGTGCCAATGAAACTGCTTTAAAACACAAGGAGGGCACTTAACTATATTGTCTGACAGTTCCTACAAGGTGTCTGGGAAAAATCATTTAAAACCATACCTGAATTATTTGTTTTAGATAACTGGAGTGCCAAGGCTAAAAGACGAAATACCACTGGGACTGGTCGAATGAGACACCTAAAAATTGTATACCGCAGATTCAGGTACAGTTTTTTTGATTATAATTGGTTCTATGAGCTTAGATAAGATTCATGTCATTTATTTCCTGATTGGAAATAATACTATCATGATTAGTGGGGCTAAGTTGTTGGAAGGAATTTTCTTCTGCCACCATAACCTTCAGGTCTGTTAATGTACATTTTCTTAATCTTTCAGCAAACAAAAATGAGTTATAAATGTCTAGGGCGTAGTTTGAGCTAGATCCCTCAAAATGTGATATTAGCAATATCTACTTTCTTACTAAAATTTGTCAAGACTGATGTCTGGAGTCAGGCGTTCGGTGTTGTGGTTTTGGGCAAGTCTGCTATAGATTTGGTCATAGTTGCTGTTGTGTTTATATGAAAAAGAAATATTATGGTTTTGTTACTTAAAGTCCAGCTTGAGAGTTTGTTAGGAATGCAGAAATTTCAGCCCCAACCTAGACTTATAAACTATTTGAACACTAGCTTTTAAAAGGTTAACCCATCTAAGGTCTCAGCTGAGATAATTCCTTGAAGGGGGCTGTCTTATGCAATATCTAGCAGAATTCCTGGTCTCTACCCACTCAATTCAAGATTTTCTAATTTTGAAAGATCACAAAGTAGTTAAAGGCTTTGTAAACAACACTGCTAGATGTATTTGTGTTCATGTAGTGAGGTGACCTTTCTCTTTTGCACTTAGAACCATTATATGGTAGCATAGACTTAGTAATGAGTATTGAGTGGTCTGCTAGTATAATGTAAGAGCACAAACTAAAGCTAGAGATTAACTTTCTTGTGCTTCAATTCACGAATCTTTTTAAGGGGGATAACAGTACACTTTCCTGAGAAGGTATGAATATTAAATGAGTGGAAATGTAAAGCATAGTCAAGCGGTTTAGAAAATGTCTGTCATTAAACATACTTATTGTTTTTCCTTGGTTAAAGGAAAGTAAGAGTATCTGACTCGAACCCATTTTCACAAATAACTTTAAGTCTCTTAACCTGCAGTGGGGAAATACCAGCCCAGTGATCAGTACAAATTGAGGAGTTTTTTTTTGTTTTGTTTTGTTTTAATTGTAGTTAACTGTATCTCTAATGGATATCTTGAAGCGAAAAGTAAATAAAATGTTGCAGCTTATCAGTGATGTTGTAAAAATAAATGTCTGAACATATGAATTCAATATTGATTTCAGCCATTTAACTGAGATAAGCTCGTTAAAATCTGTTTTAGTAAAAATTAAAGTACGTATACGATGTTGCTGAAGTAATGGTTCTTGTTTTTAACATGGTGCAGGCATGGATTCCGTGAAGGAACAACACCTAAACCCAAGAGGGCAGCTGTTGCAGCATCCAGTTCATCTTAAGGATTTCAGTGATTAGTCACACAATAAACATTTTGGTTTTAAAAGAGAATCTGGTGTGCTAAGGTATTTTTAATAGGCCTGTAGTGATTTACTTGAAAAGTGACTTGGACTGGGTTGTGGGACTGGTTAAGAGAATGAGAAACAAGCAGATTTCCAGGACTACTTTAAGCAGACAACACTGAAAGATGATGTAAAATATATGCTAAGTTAAAGTAGCACAGCTCATGTGATGTATATATGTGGATAGTTAAAATGGTAAGAGTAAATGAAAGAGCATAGCTTAATTCCTTTGGTGACGTTCATCTGCTCTAGGCTAATGACTTTGGGGAATGATTGTCAATCCCATACAATACCATAGGGCTTGGGGTACCATTGAGAACTTGGATAGGAGTTGAGTGAGTTCTGTTTTGGAAAGGTGAACTTAAATCATCCCAGTATCCAAAGCGTTTGCTTGGCACTTAACATGTAGGCTGTATGAGGTTTTAAATGGCCAGTTAAGTAAAAAAAGCAACCTGCTAGATGTGTAAGAAAGTCTAGGGCCACATGCAGATGCAGTGGATTGAGTAGGGAGTAAAGCCCGACTGAAGGCAATGATAAATTCGTCCCTGGTCGAATTTTTTTAACCCTCAACTGGGTGATCATTAATTTTCCTGAGTTAAAGTGCCATGCTTCCTCAGTTTGGGTGGTTTATTGCTAGAGTTTGTTCAAATGAAAAAAGTTAATTTTTGTTGGACTACTGAGTGAGAGGACAGAACATTAAGCAGTACAAGTGTTGAACAGCCACCATAAAATGGTAAAGTGGCCAAGCTATGCCGTCTAACTTGTACCTCACTGTATCTAGGATGACATTCTTAACCTGACCTTAAAAGGTTTTCATGATCTTCACTGCCTCACCAACTACCTCTAATGCACTCTTGCTTTCCCGGTACTAGTTAATTCCTGCCCTCATTTTCCTCAGCTCTGAACTCATCCTTTAGATCTGTTAAATTCAGTTGCATAGCAGTACAGGCTGATATATATTGAGCTTTTCCCAATGTATGAAAACAATATTCTGGCTTGAACTGAAATCTGACTCGTTAAGATCTTTCTGAAATGCCGGTGTTACTAATGGTTTCCTGAGTAATGGAAGGGCCTATTAAGATAGGTAATACCCAGTATGGAATAAATATTAGGCTTTGAGGCAAGTGGGCACTGACCTGAAGACGTATGGAATTTCTGAATCCAGGGTCAGGAAAAGACAATTGGCACAAAGGGATAAGGTGAGAGGTAGGCAGTGATGTGTTGAGAAAGGTCTGTGTATTGAATATAAGGTGAGCTTATCTCATTTGCTTATGCTTATGGCCTTTGGCACAAAGCAGGTTTCAGTGGGAAATTAATGCACTGGTAATTATCCACAGAAATCATAGGTAGTTCACAGACCAATTAAAGCTGTACTGATTACAGCCTAAACTGATTTTAAGACCCAAGGAGAAGCAATGGGAAAGAGCTGGGTTAATACATTCAGAATGAAGCACAGACAGGTGGAATCAGTTTGAATACTACTTTGTAAAAAGTTTTGTCTGACATAATGATTTCCAGAGGGTCAAAGTTGGTTTGGGCAGTGGATTAGGATCTGACAAAAGATGCCTGGGACCAATACCATTCTTGTTCCTTTGAAACTGACATGTCTAACCAACACCTGTAGCTGGGTTATTTCACTGAACAGCCCAGAACTAGGATAGGGTTGAGTATCAAGGAAGTTGTGTTTCTTGGGCAGAGGACACAAGACCAGATGGGTGTCATCAATGGACATCTGAAATGAGACCCAGGAACATCTGAGTGCTTCATGTCTTGTATATTGTTTACTTGGACTTTTAATCACAGATAACTGGTTTGTCAGGAGACGGGGAGGGCAAGAGAATCTAGAAGGGGTAATTATGATCAGAACATGAAAGGTCTTGAGGACCATGCTAAGGAGTTTGGACTTTAGCCTCAAGCAATGATAAATCATTGATTTCAAGCACACGGTGTAATGATTAGTTATGAGCAAAATTAATGTGGCAGGTGGTGTGGATGTGATGTCTTGAAGCTGGAAAACCAGGCATCAGGTTCTTAAATACCATGTGGAAATCATGAGGACATCGACTAAGGCAGAGGCAGTGGGACTGGCTGTAAGAGGCGGGGGAGAGGGGTGGCAATTCTGAGAACATCTAAAACCTGAATCAAAGGGAATAGTGTCCAAGGCCCCTGTCCTGTATCACAGGCTGTGTTAGGATTCTACAGGATTACACATATATATATATAAAAGTACAGCACTGGGGCTAGTGCAGCAGGCCTCAAAAATATCGGGAAGATGGGAATCTTAGATGACAGGTTTCTGAGTAGGGCAAGGAGGTGGCTGGTGAATTCACTGAGAGAAAGGCAGGGTGGGGGCAGAGGGAATTATAAAGTTGGGTTTCATTGAGATAGATGCCCGTGGGACACCAGAAGGACATGTCTAGGAAGAAGTGAGTAAATCTAATGGGCAGTTCAAGTAGAAAGTCTGGGCTGGAGAGCTATATTTGCAAATAATGAACAGAGAGATATGAAAGGCAGTTGACTTTAGGGCTAGAATGGTGTAGGTAATTTAAACAGACATGAGGTGATGGTGAGATCTGGTAGACATAGAAATGATGGTAAGAGAAAATGATTCAGTTTCCTGACTGATGAACTTCAGTAACCACCTTTGAGTCAGTAATGGGTGAAAACTATTTGAAAATATACAAACCCCAGAAAGAAGACGATTAAGAGAGACTCAAAGATCTGGGGATGTCCATAGGAGATGAGAGAGAATGGTTCATTCAACTGTTCAACATAAGACGATGTACCTATAATGTGCCAGGCCAGTTTAGAGATAAAGCGGAAGCAAAATCGGACGTGGCTGAAGTTGACAGTCAACTCCAGTGTTGCAGAATTAGCCCAGGAACTAGGATAGGGTCGAGTTGCATAAACCAAGAAAGGTTATTTGGAGGGGCACTCAGTTGTATGTGGCTAAGGCCAAAGAGAAGGGAGACCAAAAAAAATGACATGCATTTGGCAAAATTTGTGGGTTTTTCCCCAAAAACTTCATTTCAGTAGAATATCAAAAATAAATCCAGTTTGCTGCTCTTTGAAAGAGACCGCAGAGAGCTCTCTAGCCTCTTTTGCCATGTGAAGACACAGCAAGAAGTTGACAGTCTGCAGAGAAGGTCCTCACCACAACCTGACAGTGCTGACTTGCTGATCTCTAACTTCCAGCTTCCAGAATTGTGAGACATAATTGTTGTTTATAAATAAATAAATAAAGCCAACTTGCTAGAGGTTCAGGGGAGATGGGGCAATAAGGAATGGAGAGTTTAAAGAACAAAGAGGCTTTGGTAAGGTTGCCTAGGTATCCTGTGGTTCCCTTTCATTTCTGTCGCCCCTCCTCATGGACCAACTATCTGTTCAGTGAGTTCGATGTGCCAGAAGTAGTTCTAGGTCCAGGAGATGTAAGTGGGAAACAAGACGAACAAGAACCCTACTGTGACAGACTTCAGTTGTGTGTTCATATGCTTATGTGTATGTGCTGTGTATTGGAGGGTGACAGTGGACAAGTAAGCAATTTCAGGTAGTGAATAAATGCCACTGTAAAGACAGATAAAATGAATGTAATGGGGTGGGGAGGGAGGAGGAAACTTCTTTAGAAAGTTGTTAAGAAAGCTAAATGATAAGGAGCGCCCTGCTCTCCCCCACCGCAAAAAGAGAACAGCCATTTAGGCAGATTGTACTCAGCCTTTTTTGAGTTCTGGGTTGGTTGCAAAATTTAACCTTGGCTGTAATTAGCTGAAACTTTGTAATACTGTATGTTCATGTATGAAAAGCAAAGTAATGCACTATAGACTTGTTTTTCTTAAGAACTTGTTTCAGAGAGCTTTCTCTTTCATGTTAGTACATAGGATTATATTTTTTGTTTTTTTTCTAAAAACAAAAGGTAGTTTGAATCATAATCTAAGAGAAGCACAAGACAGAGACTATCAATAAGCTCAGGAACCAAGAATGGAATCTGAAGCAAAAGCTTTCTTTTATCATAAGGTAGAGGGATATTTTGTTAGGGAAAATTCCAATGAAAAAATGGTTCTCATGTATGGAAGTGGTTTGCTGAACAGGCATGGTATGTGGCTTGAGATAAAAACATAAAAATAGTGTCCTTTATATAGTGGGAATATGCTCCAGTGCTCCAGAATGAATACTTGGTCTGACCTATATATTTTTAGATCACTCACAGATAATAAAAAATATCCTTCAGTCATGATTATTTGTAAAAACAGTTTTCAGTAAATAAAATGTCTGGTTCTATGAAATAAGTCAAAACTCAAAGTTGACTTAACCTTAACTCACATCTTCCAGCTTGGGCCTCCTTTGGGCTAAAAGCCAGCAGTGGAGGAGGCGGCACGATCCCTCTGTTCTCAGCTTTCTCCCCGTATAGCTTCTCTGGGGCTTGTAGCCTGCAGTTTCATTCCTCGGTGGAGCTAAAGGGTTGATAGGAGGGGGAAGGAATGGTGAGGGGTGAGAGGATGCAGTTGGCTCTTCCTTGGCTGGTTGGGTTTACAATCTCTGGACCCAGCAGATGATTTAGCTGACTTTCTCTCTTCTGGGCACTTGCATGACCTCTTTGGAGGTTCTCTGCTGAGTTCCCTCTCAAGTAGTTCCCATCTCAATTCAAAATAATCTTTTGTGATTCCTTCCTAGCCTCTAGGATCCAGCCTTTTCTGAGGTTTTCTCTACCCTCGAGGGCCCTATTGGCAGGATCCAAAATTATCCCATGCTGTCTCTCTCATGAGTGGCCCACAGGAAATGTTCTGGTCCACAGAAAACATGTCCATACCCCTGGCCTTAACAAATTCTTAAGCATGAGAAGATCTCATGGCAGCAGTCCTCTCCTGGCTCACCACCAAAACTGTTGCAGAAAACACAGTTGGAAGCTGAGTGGTTCCTTTGAGGTTCTTTCACCAGGTTTAGAGCTAGAAGGTAGTAACCCCCTTTTCCAGGAAGGTTGAATACTTAAAACTCTCTTTAAAGAAATTTCTAAATTTCTCTACAGATCTCTCCTTTGGACTCCTATGTATGTCCTTGATCTGGATTCTAAAAGCTGTGACCAGGTTCTTAGCTACATTTCACGCGTGCACGTGTGTGTGTGTGTGTGTGTGTAAGTTGGTAATTCCCTGAGGTTCTTAGCTGCATTTCGTCTGTGTGTGTAAATTGGTAATTCCCTGAGGCAAGAAAAGCCCCATTCTGACAGTGTTATATATATCTCTGCAAATAAACACCTAGCAAATGTAAAATGTACTTGCTTTGCTCTCAAAATGTTTAAAATGATTTAAACTCCTGAATGTTATTATGTGGAGAAAATAGTCCTTTAGGGGAATGGTCTTTAAAAATAAAAAGAACTGGTAGATGGTACTGGAGAAAGGTCTAGCTTCCTCAAGTTAGGGCGGGTGGTAGTGGTGGCTAAGAAGAAAGCAAATGGTCTACCAGGTGGCAAGTAGTAGTGTTTCAGGAACACAACCATGTTGGGCAAAAGGGAGGAAGGAAAGGTTGGCTGTATATGGTTCAGCCACCTCAGTGCAGAGAAGGTGAAGCCAGAGCAGAAACCATTATGGTCCTTGTTTCACGGGAGCAGCTCTCAGAGGAGAAGCAGTTTCCTAAGGGAGGAGAGAGACAGGAAGCCGGGAGCCTCAGAGAGAAGTACTGTCCAATTAGGGATGGCTCTGGAGAGAGAAACCTCTGGGAACAAACCCTCTGAGGTAGCACACCATGGCACAGTGCTATTAGACTTGCAAGATGCTTGAGATAGTGTAATAAAACCACTTTACTTTGGAGAGAGAAAACTAAGGCACAGAGATTATCTGCTAAAGATATATGTTTTATTCCTTTTAGTGGTAAAGATTTTGATGATAGTGCTGTTAGAATGCATTTTTTAAATTAATAAAGACATTATTATGCAATGTAAGATTAGTTTGTAGCAAACTGGTCTTCATCAAATAGAATCCTTACTCATCTGTGGCTTGGGTGTGAAACCACAGTGCTAATCATACATTGTATAGAGATCAAGATACCATCCAGATATATAATTTTAGCATTATATTAATTTTTATGAGGTAATAATAGCAAGCCATTTTCCAATCATCTTGATCAGAGCGAATCTGCCCTTTTTTGAATCCCTTCGTCTTAAAAAAAAAAAAAAAAAGTCCTATGAAAGAATATATTATGGAGTAAAATCCTCAATAGTTTTAAATTGTGTTTTTTTTTTTTTCTTTATACTTTATAATTGCTTAAATTTTTTATAAGCATATATCATTTCATTTAAAAATCGAGGGGGGTGCTGTTTATTTGCAAAAAAAAAAAAAAAAGTCCTATGAAAGAATATATTATGGAGTAAAATCCTCAATAGTTTTAAATTTTTGAACAGTTTTAAATTTTGAATAATTCATATTCATCAGAGACAACTCTTAGGATCTGAATAGATTAACTAATAGATTTAAAGACAGTATCTCATTCTGCCTTCTGTTGGGTTTTTTTTGTTTTTTTCTTTGGTATTTTTTATTGTCTTAAGCTTAGGTAGGTCAATGCTAAAAAACATGTAGCTGCAAGCATAGACAAGCATTTAGTATTTGCAAAATGAGAAAGCTTAAGTTATTTGACTAAAACATATGCATTATATAAATATCAGAAATAAAATGTAGAGTATAAAAATATAAACATCCAATATAAGGTAGGGTTCAATGAGGAGACAGAAATCACCTAGTAACTTGAACAGGAAAAGTTTAAAATAGGGATTGGGGTATTAAGGTATTGGATAATAAAATTAGAGAGAACTCTATAGAATCTAACAAGAGCAGAAATGAGGAGCAGCCACTAACCCCTAGAACTGAGAGAGAGAACCCAAGGAAAAGTCCTCACACCCCTGAAGCTGAGATCCAGGTGTCAGAGAAGGTGTGGCATGGCTCACTGGATGCTGAAGTGTCTTGCTTCTGGGATTTGCTTGGAAAGCCAGCAAAGGGATGGCAAAGGGGAAGCCATTCTGCTGTGAAGAAGCTGCCTCAAGAGGCTCTGGGGAAAGCTTCCGGTCACTGCCTCTGGCCAGTACCTATGGCAAGAATCTGGCACTGGAGAAGCCACCCACACTGCAGGGGCTTGGCATTGGGAAAGCACCCCCATACTGCAGGAGCTTGGCCCTGGAGAAATCATAGACCTCTTCCTGAAATTTACCAAGCATCATTTTAATACATCTTAGAGCGCTCTGTCAGATTCAAACTGAGTAAAATCTGCTGACTTGGCCAATATAAGTGCCTGTAAAATGTGCCAGACAAGCATTATCTAATGGAAATAAAATGTGAGGCACAAATGCAAACCACGTATGTAGTTTTAAATTTCTAGTAGCCACATTTACGAATGTAAAAAGCTAATTTTAATATTTAATATGTCCAACATATTATCATTTACTATGTAATCAGTATAAAAATTATTGAGATCTTTTATATTCTCTTTTTCACAGCAAGTCTTCAAAATACAGTGTATATTTTATACTTTCAGCACATCTCAGTTCAAACTAGTCACATTTCAAATGCTCAAAACTACAGGTGGTTACCCTACTACATAGCACAAACCTTAGTATTTTGGGATTGAGTGATCATTTGGTAAAGTCGTCTGCATCAAAAATAATGGTGCATTCACTATAAAATTATACAAGTAAAATCAAAACACAAAAGTTACTAGCCTTTAAGACAGTTAATTAAAGCCCAGTTTTTTATCTGTAAAATGGCAAAAAGGCTGTACCCTACCTCCTAACAACATTAATTGTGAAGTACTGCTATGAAAACAAAATGGTGCATATAAAGTGTTCAGCACAGTGCCTGGCACACAGGAAGAGTTTGATAAATGTTAGTGATCAATAATGTTATTACATAGGTATCACTCCTGGATAATGAGTATCACTTTGACAATAGCAGGAAGACAAAACCCTGTAAGACAACATGTATCTTGGTGAAGTCACCAGTCAATAGTCTATACTGTATGCTGGAGACCCTAAAGCACTGTAGGCTTTAAATTTGATTTGATCAGAATAATGCAGGTGCTTTCTCTCTCAGGTGAAGTTCAGATTAACCAAGTCACCAAGATGAATGTAAAATCAATAAAGTTATGTTTAACAACATTCTATCTAGAAGTGTAAATACAATGCTGTGTGCCCAGCACTGCTCATCCAGGCGCACAGCTCTCCCAACACCTCCGCGTGTCACAAACCTGGAAGCAGTGAATCAGCTCATTTTGGGTTTTTATAGTGGCTTCATTACATAGGCATGAGTGACTGAATCATTGGCTGTTGGTGATTGATCCAACCTCCAGTCCCTCTCCCCTCCCTGAGGTCAGGGGCTGAAAGTCCAAAACTTCTAATCACAGGGTTGACTCCCCTGGCAACCAGCCCCCATCCCTAGTTGATTTCCAAAAGTCACCTCATTAAATTAAGAAATTTATCCCTTTTAACACTCTGGAAATGCTAAATGTTTTGGAAGCTGTGAGACAGAAACTGTAGAAAAACAAATATATATAAGAAATATATTTTGGTAGATGACCATCTACCAAAATATATTTCTTATAAATTATAATATCGCAACATCCATATGCAAAAAAATTTTAAGAAGAATCTCAAACCTTGCCTTGTACTATAAAATCAAGATGGATCAAAATTCTAAAACTAAAATTCTAGGAGAAAATCTCTGTGACTTTGTGTTAGGCAAATATTTCTTAGATATGGCATAAAAAGGACAATCTATAAAGGAAAAAACTGGTAAACTGGACTTCATCAAAACAATATATTCGTTCTTGGAAAGACAGAAATTAAAGAAATAAGGCAAGACAAAGGCTTGGAGAAAATATATGCGAAACCTATATGACAAATTACTGGTATTCAGAAGAACTTAATAATTAAAAAAATAAATTGCCCAATTTTTTGAAATTGGCAGATTTGAATAGATAATTCACCAAAAAATGTATATACATGGCAAATAAACACTTCCAAAGATACTCAACATCATTAGTCATCGAGGAAATGCAAATTAAAACCACAATGATGTAGCACTACACATCTACTAGAATGGCTAAAATTTTTAAAAAATAAAAACTGACAATACAAAGTGCTAATGAGGAACAACTGGAATGCTTATTCATGATGGTGGAAATGCAAAATGGTATAGCCACTTTGGAAAACAATTTGGCTGCTTCTTATAAAGTTAAACATATACCACTGTTGGGGGGGGAGGGGTCAGAACAAGCCACCCCAAGATGTGTCTCAGTGGTATGCAGATTACTTTGAGCTAAAAATAATTTTAGCTTTAGGCTCAAGAGAAACTTCAGCTCTTCCCTTTAACTACTATCCATAGGACAAGGCAAACTTCTATATACTAAATGTTGGTTATCATCCTACAATGACACTTTGAAGCTCCCAAGGTATATTAATTTAATTACCTGATCCCTAGATGGGGATGTCTTATATATGAGGGGTCCCCAATCCCCAGGCTGCTGGCTGGGTAGCTCCCTGGCTTGTTAAGAACTGGGCCACACAGCAGGAGGTGGGTGGCAGGCAGGCAAGTGAGCAAGCCAAGCTTCATCTGGATTTGCAGCTACTTCCCAGGGCTAGGCTAGCATCACCACCTCAGCTCCACCTCAGATCAGCAGGCATTAGATTCTCATAGGAGCATCGGTCACTGGTGCCAAAAAGGTTGGGGACCACTATTATATACTTCAATCTCCCTTTCTATCTCTGATCTCCCCTGCATGTATAGTCTCTGACTCACATTTGCCCGATTCCCATTCATATGTATGTATTAAATTTGGTTATTTTCTCTTGCTAATCTGTCTCATGTCTATTTGATTATTAGATTAGCCAGAAGAACCCCGAGGGTAGAGGGAAGTTTGTTCCTCCTCCACACCACTATACAACCCCAGCAATCCCACTCTTGAGTATTCAAAAGACATCAAAATGCAAAGACTTCTATATGAGTGTAACAGGCTATTCCTGTTCTACAAACTAGAAATGACCCAAATGTCATAACTTAACAATGGATAAATAAATTCTGTTATATCTATAAAATGGAATACCATTCAGCATAAAAAGCAATAAGCAACCAACACATGCAACAACATGGATGAGTCTCAGAAGGGTTATGCTAAGTGAGAGAAGCTAGATGCAAAAAACTATATATTGTATGATTTTCTTTATGTGACATTCTGAATAAGGCAAAACTATAGGGATAGAAATCAAAAGGGCAAGGGAATTTGGGGGGTGATGGAGGTATTCTATATTTTGATTTTGGTGGTGGTTACACAATTGTATACATTTTTTAAAACTCACTGAACTCTACATTTAAAGAGGGTGAATTTTATTGTACGTAAATTATGCTTCAAAAACCTTGTTTAAAAAAAGGGCAGTTAGAAGACAATGGAGCAATGCCTTCAAAACTGTTAAGAAAATTTTTTACAACTTAAAACCCTATATTCAGCCAAACTGTAAAGTATAAGGGTAGAATAAAGACATTTTCCAACACATAAGCTCTCAGAAAAATTTACTTCCCTAAGCATTTCTCAAAAAACTACTGGTAGGAAATGTTCCACCAAGCCAGGCAGAAAAAAACAAAAACAAACAAGAGAAACCATGCTATACAGGAAACAATAAAGCCAACATAGGAGAAAGATAAAGGGACTTTCCAGGTTCCAAGATTCACCACCTTGAATCTTCCTGGTGGTGGAGGATTCTTGGATGATAACTCGGGGAAGAAGGCAAACAACTGAAGCAGGTAAGAAAGCTGTAGGAGAGTTCAAGATCAAACTGATAATGCACCTCACATGTTTCAATGTCTTTGAGAGATTTTAGACCAATGGTGAAAGTCTGAGTCAAATCAATGATAAATATATAGAAAAGCAAGTAAAAAATGTGACAAAATATTAACACCTTCTGAACATTATACACCTCGTGCATTTCGATGTCTCGAGAGATTTTAGTAAAAGTTTTGGTTGAATCTGTGATAAGTACATAGAAATCTAAGCAAGTAAAAAGACATGACAAAGTATTAATTCCAGACAAAACAAAAAGTCTTTTAGTAAAGGTCAATTATAATGTACATAATCCAATAATGGACCTATAAGGTTCTCTATGTTAAAATTTCAGTCGAATAATTTTAGTAGAAATAAAACATATTAGAGTTAGAACAAATTCCTAATGCAGGGAACAAAATTCCAATGTAAAACACACTTAATTTCTGAAATTAAAAGCTCCATACATTTCATAGTGTACTTGAATTTAATTGTTTTGCTCTATGTAAGAGAACTAGTGGATATGAAAAATATGAGAAATTAGTAAGTTAATGTACTGATTACATATATAAGAAATAATATTCTTACTGAAAAAGGAAAAAATTAGGTTTTCTATCTTTTCTTTCTTATAAAATGTATGTTATTGAAGAAACCACCAAAACTATATAACAGCTCAGTTCTTCAGAGTATATCCTCTTATTATGTTCAGTATAACTTTTAACAAAGTTGTACCATTGTAAGATTCTTTTAGGAAATAGAAAGTACTTTTAAATACTTTTGAAGAAAATATTTTAGAATGAAGACCAATCTTCCTTAAATTTTTAAATGTTTTATATTTTTCTTATTTCAAAAGTATTTAAGGGTCACAGAAAAGATATAGATGAACTTTAAATGGATATTGCTAAGGAAAAGAAACCAGTGTGTAAAGACTATATGCTGTATGATTCCAATTATACGGCATTCTGAAGAAGGCAAAATTATAAAGACAGGAAAAAGGAAAGGGTTGAGTATGTGAAGCACATCCTTTTTTTAGGGTGGTGAATTATTCTGTATGATCCTGTAATAGTGGATACATGATGCTGTACAGTTGTCAAAACTCACAGAACTTTATAGTCCAGAGTAAACCTTAATGTATGCAAATCTTAAAAAATCATTTGGGAGGTTGTGGTGTAAGGCCTCATATTAAAGCTCCATATTATATGTTGCTTCGACATTGGTAAAATTGGTGTGTCCTAACTGTAAATTCCCCTCCCAACTCTGCTCCCATAGATAATCTATTCCTCTAGTTAAAACAACCTTCCTTACCAGAGGGCACCAGGCACAGTTAGTGATAATCCCCCGAGTAGGGGCTTTCAGTTCTCTGGTAGCCTGTGGAATTATTCAAACTAATCACATTCTTCACAGGAAAGAGGGGGCAGCCCACCCTCTTGATCCTATAAGCCTGCCTTGCACAGTCACTGCGTGTTCATTCTGTTCCTGAGTGAAATCCCCACAAAACCCTGAGTGGTATGTGGTGCCTTCTTCCCCTAGGTTATGAGTAAATGTGACTAATAGATTGCTATCGATATCATCTGTCCTTTGTTGGGTGTTGTGTGTTTGGCCCCCATAAACATAAGGGAGGGAATTCCTTCCTCACTAACAGGGTGAATAGAAGGCAATTAAAACAGGTTGGGGGATCCCAGGATGGAATGCAGATTGTGACCTCATCTATCTGAATTACATATGTATGAAACAACCTCACTGAAGAGGGTAGAGGGAATAGGTGGTTACCTAAGAAAATGGTGAAGTACAAGATTAACACATGGGAATGAATGGAGTCTGCAAGACAAAAGACAAAAGGAACTCAGGTTGATAAAATTGTTACCCATAGGGATAAGGTTAAGAATTCTGCTACTTCCACAAATATATACTCAAATTGAACAGTTAAGTGAGTGAATGTTGTTCAATAATGGAAGCTAGACTTCTACCTGTTGGAGTGGGAGTTTACAGATAAGTAAAGGGATGAGGCTAGAATAATCTATGTGTAATGGATTAGAGTTGGTTGTATGGATCAGTATGAAGTCATGTCTAACTTAATATAGACAGGGGTATTTTCCCTGAATAGGAATATTTAGAGATGTGGTTATATTGATTGGTTAGTATACACACGCACACATATATTTTCTTGCTCTCTTAGCTGACAGGGTCTAGAAGCAATGACGTTCCAAACATCAAATCTTGAGTTCTGAAATCACTCTCCAATAAAAGTAATCAGGACACCTTAGAGAAATAGCTGATCCTAGAACTGGGGCAGGAAATATACAACAGGAGTCTGGAGCATCTTGTGGTGCCAGAGAGTAAGGAAGTGCTAAACAAAAGCCAATAATAAGAACTATATTGATGGAGATATGTCAACAGAGTACATAAGTGAACTGAGAGAGCACCCAGGGACCAAAGGTGGAAAAATGTGAGCAATAAAATGAAGGCGTATTGGATTATAACCCAGTGTAAAATATTCAAGAGTCCATACTGCTTTAAATAAATGATTGAATAAATAGGTAAATGGAAGAGACGAATCTCCCGTGAAGAATTCCAAATAATTTATGTAGCTAGCCCATCTTAAAGGGTGGGAGCAGAACCCCCCAATTCTTAAGCATGGGCTATGCTTCAAAGGGTACAGTATGGAAAGGAGGAAAAAAGAGTAACTTTACAGTAGAGAAACCTGACAAACACAACCATAGCCAGATTATCAAGGTCAATACCAACAGTAATAAATCAGGTTGATAGCCTGAACCCTCAATATGATGTGATGAAAATGGACCATCGTATTCTTCCTCCCCAAATCCCATAATACCAGTCTAACCATGAGAAAAGCATCAGACAAATTCCATTAGAGAGCCATTCTACAAAATACCTAACCAATACACTTCAATATTGTCAAGGCATCAAAACCAGGAGTATCTGAGAAATTATCAGAGCGAAGAGGAGTCTACGGAACGTAACAACTAAATGTAAAGTGGTGTCCTGGATGGGATCCTGGAACAGAAAAATGACATTAGGTAAATACTGAAGAAACTGGAATAAAGTGTGGATTTCAGTTAATGATAATGTAACAATATTGGTTCATTAATTCTAAGAAAAGTACCATATAATGTAAGATGTTGATAATAGGGGAAACAGTATATGAGAACTCTGTATTATCTTCACATTTTTGTTTTATAAATCTAAA
Source organism: Pteropus alecto (assembly GCF_000325575.1). Classification (NCBI taxonomy): domain Eukaryota; kingdom Metazoa; phylum Chordata; class Mammalia; order Chiroptera; family Pteropodidae; genus Pteropus; species Pteropus alecto. Next base: position 3,336,603 of record NW_006441995.1, on the reverse strand, counting down.
GCCGTTCTAAAAAATAAAGTCGATTTTTAGAAAAGTATCTGGGAAGCCTAAAGAGTAATAATTCCAGCAAAGTAAATAATAAATAAATGAGGAAGTAAGGAACTTAGGGGAAGGAAAATACAATAAATCCAGGATGCGGGTCAGATCAGTAGAGTGCATGGCGCAGCAACCTCATTTTTGTTAGAAGTAGACTGTAAATTTGGGAGAGCCGAAGCAAATATATTTTGCATTTCTGAGTTTTCCAGCATCCCTCAGTAGATTCCTGCACTGAGGACAGAGACAGCAGCAACAGACTAGAGGGAACTAAACTTAGGGTAGGGTAAGACCTCCCCACCCCACACAATGCATGCTTCGGTGGCCTGTGAACTGCTATCTAAGAACTGAGAGTCTGGTCACCACGGGGTCTTTGTTCCTAGGCCACTGCTCTAGCAGTCCTCTGTCTTTAGACTTAAATGAATGTTGAACAAATCTTTCTAGTCTGAATAGAGAGCCAAATTATTAGCCTGTTCAAGGTGTCCACGTGTTTTATCAACCCCTCGTATTACCAAATCGAGTAAAAGCAAGTTTAACAGTGACCAGAAACAGGACAGTCCAAAGATCTCTTTCTCCTCCCTGCACCTTTCTCACTGTCTCAGTTGATCCAGAGGTACAGTTCAGACTATTGGCCTATCCTTCAGGCAACCAACCAAGGATGTTCTTTCCCTTAACTGAGAAAAATAGAGCAGCAGAGTTTGGAGTTATATTTTTTGGTGAATGAATATACTTTAGCTGATCATGGACAGATCCACATGCCTGGTAAATCAGTGGATCAACTAAGAGGTGGGCAGGGTTGACATTTTCTTATTAAAAGTAAAAAAACCAACCAGGACCAACCAAACACACCCACCTGTAGATGGGCCAAGGGAGTCTTTGTGAATAGTGCTAATACTTTCCCCAGAAAACAGTTCTGGACCTATTTCTACAAGGGTAATTGAAGCTTAAAATTCATCATCATGAACAGGTTGCAAACATTTGAACCTAAAAAAAAAAAAAAAATTCAGATCAAGAGTTAGGAATCATCTACCCTAGTTACCAAGTATCCACGAATTAATTTTAATCACTATAACTTCTTGAGGAGAGTCTAATATAAATTACTTTTGTCTCTTCCATAGGCTTATAATGCTTCCAGATCTTAATTATCCACACTCTAAGTAAGTGTTCTGTCCTTGGATCCCTTAACTCTACAAATTGGGGAGATTTCATCCATAATCATTGCCCTACTTCATCTGCCATTTGTTTGGGGATTACACTCAATCTGTATCTCTAGATTGACCCTTCTTTGGTAATACAGACATGTGTTACCAGTATATTCCTGGATATCTTTATCTGAATGTCTCTTAGATGCCTTAATGCTATAAATGGAATTTATTATTTCTATCGAACCTCTATTTCCCATCCTCTTGACAATCACTCCAGAAACCTGAGGTAATTAATATCTCGTCCTTTCCCTCTCTGTCCACACCTATCTCTGTACCTCACCAATTCGACTTCTAAATAGGCCTTGAGTTTTCTTTTTCATACATGGTACTTGCCTCACGGTTTCTTCTCTAGATGCTATCAATTTCTTTGGTTAAGAATATATTTCTGAAATGCTTTGCCTTCGCATCCTCCCATGGCTCTATAAGACGATGTCCTAATAGAGAAAGACATATGGGGCCTTTCAGGATTTAATCCTCCTCTTTCTTCTAACAAGCCCCTTTGGAAATCAAGGTCTCATTCTCTGTAACCACTTGCTCTTCTCTAAAAAGCCTAAGGCTTCCTTCCCTCTGTGATTTTGCATCTGCTCATCCCCTACTTGGGATGCTGCCCCCAGGTTCCTCCATACCCCAGACCATCCTTTTCTTTGAGTACAAAGCACCATCTGTTAATACTCTGCTAAATACATTCAAGTTCAAGCCTTTGTGGAGCTCCATAGATAAAAGTTATGCCGTCCTCTCATAATGCCCTTTTAGGACCATATATATGTTTTTATTATAGCACCTATCATATTACTTTTCCAAGTCGGAGGCAGATATTGTGTTCTTTTGCTTTTTGAGTCCTCAGAGTCTAGCAGACTGCCTATTAGCCACCTAGTTGTTGTTTAATAAATATTGACTATTAGCTACAGTGTTAATACAACTAAGCTAAGGAAATATTAGGCTGCATTAATAGCAGTATATACTTAGAATTTTTAGTTCCAGATACCATATTTAGGGATAGACATTTAGGAAGTACACTATCCACCTGCCAGTGTAGGGTCATTCTACCATGATGGCCTTAAGAAAAAAAAGACTATGAGGACCCACAGTTCCCTCATAATCTCTGAAGGGTTACAGAGAAAGCAGCTGACAAGTAACTACTAAGCTTTTCCAAGACAGGAGGTTCTCCACCATGGTGTTGGGTCATCCTGGTATGTCTTCATTAGCGCTGAGATGTATTGTAACTTATTTGTACTAATAAAAGCTGAAGTAGTGAAGTTTGAACACTTTTTCCTTCCTCTTAAACTACAGTAGACTCAGGTCTACTTCTATAATGTCACTCTTGTCCACTTATATTCCAATATACTTTGCTTTGATAGAGACAGAGTTAAACCTGATGCGTCCAGAAACTGGGTGTAAGCCACAATGTACCTTATCTTTGCTTCTGCCCTGGAGGATCCCGAACTGTGAATATTATCTATTCCAGGGGAATTCGGAGAACTGCCATCCTAGATTGTGAGCTCCTTCATGGTAGGGCACATGACTTTTATTTTGTATCTGTCCACAGTGTCTGGCAATTAACAGAAGCTTGAAGAAAAGAAGGAAGTGAAGGTTTGAAACATGATCAATGGGAGAATGAAAGAAAATGTGAAAGAAAATGTGAGAAAAATTAAAAAAAAAAAACGACAGGAAGAGAAAAAGCAAAGGAATAAAGATGTCTTATTATTTTTTTAGAAAAAGTTAATTGGATTCAGTTTTTAATGAGACATAAAGAAAAAAACAGCAATAAAAGCTGTTTAAGCAGAGACTTTGAGATTGTTTAAGATGACTTCTAAGTTCTTATTCAATTCTTTGATCTAGGATTTTCGATTTTATTTCTCCAATAATACTCTTCAGTGAATAGTAGCATTTAATGAATATTTATTAAATAGAATTATAATCAAAACACCAAAGAAGAAACAAACTGATGTTTCTAATAATGTTTTTTTTTTTTTTTTTTTTACTTTCTTAACTGGGTCTTCACAGTTCCATGAAGAAATCAGGGATGGGTTTGCAAAATTCAACTCCAGTTTGCTCCCTCATAAGATGCTCTGTGGTTGGCACCATAC
>NW_006441995.1:3331623-3333244 GCF_000325575.1 Pteropus alecto | reverse complement strand
TTTTTTTTTTAGGTTAAAAGAAATAATAGAACATTGCTGGGCTAAATTCTAGGCATGATGCAAATATAAAATAATTTAAGATGCTATTTCTGGGGGGACGAGGGGAGAGAAATTAAAGTGTCTTTTTTCTCTCTCTCTCTCTCTGAGAATCCCAGAGAGCTTTCTGCTTAGCAGAGGTCCCAAATGCCGGAGCTGCAGAAATTCACAAGGCAAACCGGTAAAGGTGAAGAAACCAGAAAGCAAAACTTACAACAGTAACCACTGCGCACCCGCCCCCCCCTCCCCGCCCCCGCAAATAATTCAGTAATCAAAGATTTCTTAACTTTTTGGTCCTTCAAAATATGTGCAGTCCATAATAGAGTAGGAACTGATGATGTATCCAAGGCTAGTTGTAACTGTTTACTTTATGTAATTCTAAGAATCAAAGACTATTGCTTTCCCGGCAGTATCTTACTTGGAACAAAGCAGTGCTTAATGCACGTTACTTTGATTTCATAAATAGAAAGGACATAAAAATTAGAAGAGTTGTGTATCTTCATTGGAAAAATAATATTTTTAGTCTTTTACTTTTTTAAACACTATTTTTATGAAGAGTCCAACTCTGCCCATCGACACTGGCCCAAATGCTATGACACTGCAAAATTGAGATCATGTTTTCTTTTGGGGGGAGGGTGGGTGGTTGGACACGTAATTCCACCCATGTTAGAGGAATATAACTGAGTAACAAACTCATTTAAAAATTCTATTACAAATAAGTATACTCCCTCTCCTCTACTTTCCCTGTGATATACGGCAAGATCCCAATAGACTAAGTCTTACTCATTCTTAGTACAATAAATATTTGTCGATTGATCTGGTTGATGCAACCTAAAGTTTTGTTTTCAGTTCGGTGAAAAGTCTATATTTCACTGATAATCTAAAATATTCATTCCTATACATCAAAATGTCGGGGTTACCATCCCATTCCTCGAATACAAATACATTCGCACATATCCCTAACCTGTTCCTTCCAACATACCTTGCTTTGGGAGGGAATTTCAGGAAAGCGTCCAGCAGGAGGAAAGACCCATAACGTTACTTGAGCTATCGAGATGTCCAATAGCAATTTACTGGCTCACAGTAAAAAAAAAAAGAAAGAAAGAAAAAAAGAAGAAAGAAAAGAGCGGCGGAGGGGGCTGGCCAGGAAAGGGGTGGAGGAGGAATTCTTATCAAAGCAGCAAGTGAAAATTCCCGGTGGTTTGTAGTCCATCCGCGTAGGGAAAACGAAAAGGTTAGAAGACAGTGGCAGGGCGATGTCTCCAATCGTGTTTTAATTCACGCTGCACTAGTAACAAGCCACACATCCGCCCTACCCGAGTGGGCTTCCCCAGGGCCCATCAGCCCCGCGCCCCCTTGGAATCACCAGGAGAGTGGTTCCCCCGACCCAGGAGTAAAAATTAGGGGAGACCACTGCGGGCAGAGACTATCCTAGAGAGAACAGGAGCGGGGAGGGGGTGGAGAGGGGGTGCCGCCCTTCTCAGCAGGCCAGGAAGACCCCCCTCTCGCACGCAGGTGGGCGGGGGCCCCGGGTCGGAGGGATGCAGGGCAAGGAAGGGGATATCCGCGCCCCTCCCAGCGACGG
>NW_006441995.1:3296747-3331528 GCF_000325575.1 Pteropus alecto | reverse complement strand
CCCGGCGGGGCCCTGCCCGCCCCCTCCGCCCCCTCCCGCGGCGCCATGCGCAGACTCAGTTCCTGGAGAAAGATGGCGACAGCTGAGAAGCAGAAACACGACGGGCGGGTGAAGATCGGCCACTACATCCTGGGGGACACGCTGGGGGTCGGCACCTTCGGCAAAGTGAAGGGTGAGGACCCTCGGGGCAGGGCTGGGCCCGAGCCCGAGATCCGGGCGGTTTCCGCTTCTCGCACCTTCTCATCCTCCCCCGCCTCCTGCGTTCCTTGCCTCTCGGGCTCCGCAGTCCCGGTCTTGCCTCCGGCGGGCACTTTTTCATTGTTCATTCTCTACAACGAGTATGCATTATTATTATAGTGAGCATGTTTTAAAAAGTCACTTAAATGTATTACGTTTATAATCCATAACTCATTAAATTGTCAAATTTGATTATTTTGATCAGGGGCTTGTCTAGGCGAGGGGCGGGGATGCGGAGGTGCGAACTTTCCCAGGTGGGCGGTCTGGGGGCTGCGCGGCGCACTCGCAGTGCTGGGAGGGGGCGCGGGGGTCTCGGCCTGGAGCCCTGGGGAGACGGCCTCCTGTTCGCCTGGGTTGTGCTCCCTCAGCCCATCGCTTCCTTGGCCGTCCTCGGCATTGTCTGTATTTCCGTCCTCTTGAAGAGGCTGTCGACTCACCTGCTCAGGCTGATTCTCAAGTGTGAAATCTGTTTCCCCCGCAAAGTCAGGTTGCTTTTCTTTTAAATACAGAGTTTTTAAAAAGGCCATCTCATCGGAAAGGATAATTAATTTTTTTAGGAGCAGTTAATGAATATAAACTGGTCCTGTATTTGCGATGCATGTTTATGTTTCGAATGCAGACTCCGTGCCTTCAGTGTTTCTGAATTACCAGTTTTGCAGTCTGTATGTCATACTTGGTAGTAAGTGCAGATGTTGCCTCCAGATAGTATTTATTAGTTCATTAATGCCGTTCCTTTCCATTTATTTTCACAGGATATTTACATTTTAATAAACGATTTAGTACACATCATTTGATTGATTTTTTTTTTTTTTTTTAAGAAAAATGTGGACTTTCTTACCATTGTGTTTCAACATGGTATTCTGGAAAAATAGCACACTTGCTCTCCAATCCGCTAATTCTGGCCTGAGAAGTTTAATTGCAAACTTTGTGAGGCATGATTTTTTTTTTTTCTTTAAAATACTTGACTTGGTTATTAGGGATGCAGAGGAAGGAAGTGTGGAACTGATGATGATAATTCGTGCATGAGCTTTGGATAAATAATAGCCTATGACTTGCATATACTAAGCTCTTGGTAAATATTGGACTTAAAAGAAAAAAAAGTTTGTGAAGGTCTGTACAGTGAATTGACTGACTGAGCCTTGCTCTACCAGAGCTAAATAAACATTTTCTGATTTTATCTAGGGATAGAAGAGGAGAACACTTCCTTCTCTTGTCCTTTCTGAGTCATAGAACTGGAAAATTGCTGTATAGCCCACAGGGAAGCAACTGCCTAAACCTTCTTATGAAAATCAGCAAGGCCAACAATGTAAGAAAGTAAGAAGCAAATGCCAGAATAGGGTAATAACAGCTATTAGGGTGGGTATTAGGTCAGTAAGAGGTTTCTGTGCCCTTGAAGTTATTTATTTTTGGCTGTGCTGTCTCTTTTTAGCATTTACAAACTGCTTTTAGTTTACAAGAATTTGTAAGAAATGCCCATTAATGCCCCCAAAATAGTGATGACAGTCTCGGTGCCCTCACCCCTCCCAGAGTTTTGCTTAGATTAGGAAGCTCATCATTTTCCTAATACAGACCTGAGAAGAGTCGGGTCTCTTATTTGCTAGGTGGCTTTGGCATGGCAGATGGGAAAGCAAGAGGAAATTTTTTGTTTCCCGAATTTGTTCTGTGATGTGGCTGTGACGTGAATTCCTCCAGTGACTGCTGTTCCTTAGCCTTCACTCCTCCACAGGTGCTTCTCTTGAGTTGCTGTCAAAGTCAGCAACCTCTCCAAATATAGAATGGCCAATATGAGTCAAAGGATCATAGGTTTCATAGATATGGTTCAATTTGTTCATAAATACATTAGTTGATGTTGATCAAACAGTTAAACAGTTGAGATGCTTTTTGCCTCAAGTAATAGAAAATCCAGTTCAGTCTAGCCAAGAATATCTCTTCGTGAGGTTCTCTCTTCAGAGCAAGGAAATCTCAGCATACTTCTCATGAGTCTCATTGGCTTATGAGACCTTTGGCCTGGGGTGCCTTGTGCCAGTTACTTACGTTCTTAAGTAAGCAAGGGAGATGGAATTACCCCTGGAGGAATATGGTCCATTCTTAGATATTTGGGAGGGGGGGGGAGGACATCTTTTTTAAAAATTATTTTTCTTCAATTACAGTTGACATTCAATATTATTAAGAGCATCTTCTGATGAAGTACTTGGATAGTGTTGAGGGACAGAGTAGATACCTATACAGAAATGGATATTAATTATTAGGAGAGAGAAAGGAGGACATAGATATTCAGTGAGGCAAAAATAGCTATAGTAGTGGTGACATTGGTAACTAATACTAGTTTTAATTTGACAAGAAACCTTAATATGATTAGCCATATATTTCATTGGAGACAGTTTGGAGTAGATATTGATATACAGAAAAATTCCCAGTGTAATATTCCATGCTTAGAGGAAATTTAATTTGGGAGGAGGAAACTGTAAATTCATAGTGATTATTTTGTTTTCTGTTACAGGCTAAAAAAAAATCTTTTGGTAACTTAATGGTAACATTTTGAGGAGAAAGTTTAAACAGACAACGAGGGTTAATTTGGAATTATGCTTGAATTATCTTTTGTTACTTCTAAGGTATTTCTTTTTTCTGGTTGTCAGAGTTAGTCAGTCTCCACTCTCTTGCTGGTCCACTCCCCCTTCCTCCCAGGTAGAACAGTTATAAAAGCATGAATGAACAAAGAGTCATATAACTATTGCAGTAAATTAAAATGGCAGTTTTTGTTAGTTTTCCAAGAGAAGAGAAGGCTGTCTTTTTAGTGAGGTGGGTGGTCTTTGGCAAATGAGTTGTTTATGTATAGAATCTATTAAGTTGCTGAGTATACATAAAACTAATGAATCACAGTGGAAATTACACATTTAAGTAAAAAAATCTATATGTGAACTAGAGCTATCTATGTCAGCATGGGTGATTCTCAAGTATAGAAGGTTGGGCCACAAAAGCAGAAGTAGAAGAATATGTACAGTCATGTTATTTATATCAATTTTAAAAACATGCAAAAATACTCATACATTGAAGGTAGGAGTATAATTTGGTACCAGCTCTATAGAGTGTGACAGTATTTATTAAAATTAACCCAGTAATTCAACTTCTAGGAAATTATTCTATAGATATACTCATGCATGTGAAATAATGAGTATTCATTGACATATTGTTTGTCAGTGCAAAAGATTGGAAGTAAGGATAGCAGTTAAATTATAGTTTATCCATATGGTGACATACCTTGCAAACATTAAGAAAAACAAGAAACTTTATATAATTTAGAAAACAATTTTCAAGGTGTATTTTTAAGAGGAAAAATAAGGGGATAATAGAACAATGTATAAGTATACCTACCATTTATGTATAAAAAGCAGGGCAAATATGTTATCTGTGCAGCTTCTTGCATATGTATAGAGTGTCTCTTTAAAGATAAACATGAAACTGTTAAATTAGTTGTTCAGGGGAGGAGGACTAGGTAGCAGGGGAACATTTCATCTTATTTCCTTTTGTACTTTTGAATTGTGTAGTGCAGATTTGTGTTCAAAAGTATACAAAATTAAATTTGACAAACATGAAAAACAATGTTACAGTATCGCTTATGGATTCATATTTGTGGGAGAGACAAACACTACTTTCAAGATAGTGGTTACGTTTGGGAAGAGAGGAAGGAGAAAGATCTGGGAGGAGTCATACTGGGCGTCAGTTGTATCTATACTGTTTTATTGCTTAAGCTAGTGGTGGTTGAGACATAGGTATTTGGTGTGCCTTTTGGTATGCCTGAAACGTTTTGTTAAGAAAAGGTAGCATTCTTAAATTTCCACCTATAGCACTTAAAGTTCACCCCTCTCCAGGATTGTTTTTTCCATAATACTTTTATGAGATACTATTATTTTAATTTAGAGTGTAAATGAAATAGTTTGGTGATTAGCATATCTTCAGTAGATATATTTCTATCTTTGTGGCATCTCTTTCCTATTTAAAATCCTCTCTTTCAGAGTATGATCTTGTTTCACTTCAGGATTGCACATCTGATTAGAAGAGCATCTGTTACAATGTTTTACAGTTAGATAAAGTTCCCTTTAGATAGCAAGAACAGGTAGTTAGCTAATATTTAGTTGACTGATCTGTTCTTTGAGGAAGACATGAATTCTAGTAACCTTTGCTGTGAGAGACATGCTTCAGTGGCAGAAATACTTGTTTTCTATTTCGTTTAAAAGCAACACCTTAGCACTACTGTAAAATTGCGACAGTTTGAAGAGTAAAATTTTGAACCTCGGAGAAAGGGGAAAACTCTTAGTAATGCATATTCCTGAAAGGTCCATTTCTGATATGTTGATTGATTGACTGTGGAGCAGTCAATCAATTCGGCTGCAGCTGAGTTTAGTCAATGGAGAATCTTTAGCCTAGTTTTGAGAAAACAGTTCAGGTTTTGTTATTGTGCTATGCCTTTTTCCCTCTCACACTGCACATGATGGATAGGTCAAAAGACTTGGAGTCAGAAGACCTGTCCCAGCTTGATAACTTAATAGCTTTACCTTGACAAATTACATAATTATCTCAGAGCCTCATATTACCTGCATCATAGGTTTATTGTGAGGCTCAAATGTGACAATGTGTGTTTCCTAAGTGATGAGACTATTTTCAAAAGTATTATGCTACTGAAATTCTAATATTGATGTATTTTGGTAATTGGGTTCAAGGCAAGTATTTCTGTACCTTTAAGGAAAACACAGCAGATCATCATATGATGGCCTTAAATTACTAAGACTTGCTGGGGAAGAAAGAAAAGGAGAAAAAGAATAGAGGGGATACTGCCTACGCTGAAAGAAAAAGTATTTTTGAGTCACCAGAGTTGGGACATCATTTGAAAACCTTGAAGGGAAAAGCCTGTATCCAATTAATGCCGGGAAATACCAGGTTAAACAGCTTTCAACAGGTTTCTCTACTACAGGGCTTTTTCAGAGCCTTTACCATGTTTATGTGCAGAGTGAGTTTCCAAAAGGGAGAACATATGTCCTTTTTCTGACTTCCTTGATTATGAAATCTTTTTCTGTGGAGAGTCTTAGTGTTTGTTTTGTAGAGCAAACTTTAGAAAATCCACTATAATTTTAGTTTTATGGTTTTTCTAGCCCATAGAAAATCAGAATCCCCAAATTAGAACACTGGAGAGGGGGCTGTCAGCGTTGACTTCTGATAGTCTGTGAAGGATGAGACACAACTTAAAAAGCAGAAAACCACAAGAGCTGGAACATAATAGCCCAGGAGCAAGAAGTCCTAGGAGCAAGATGTCCTGTCCAGCGAAGTAACTCCTACGGATATCACTGTGTGAGGGCATGGGAGTAACTGCTGCTCATACACGCTGAACATCTGGTTGGTTCCCAGTCATCAGGTACAGCAGTGTTCCATTCAAGAATACTTGGGCATGTGTACTGCAGTTTAGAAAACCTGTTTCAAAAAGATATTACTTTTGTTCATGTCATGTTTTAGAAAATTCACTTAGGAACTGATAAACTTACTGTATCAGTTTCCTAGGGCCATAGTAACAAAGTACCACAAACTGGGTGGCTGAAAACAACATACTTATTCTCTCAGTTCTGGAGGCCAGAAGTCCAAAACCAAGGTTAGTAGAGTCACAGTCCTTTCGAAGGCTCTAGGGGAGAATCTGTTTCTTGCCTCTTCCAGCTTCCAGTGGCTGCTGGCATTCCTTTTCTTGTGGTAGCAAAACTCCAATCTCTGCCTCTGTCTTTGTGTGTATTTGCTTCTTGTGTTTTCTTATGAAGGACACTAGTCATTAGATATAGAGCTCACCATAAATAAATCTAGAATGATTTCATCTTGAGATTCTTAACGAATTACATCTGCAAAGACCCTGTTTCCAAGTAAGATTGAGTTCTGAGGTTACAGGTGGACATGAATGTCAGGGGAAAGAACACTATTCAACCCACCACACTTGCCATTACATTTTATGTGCTCATAGCTTTATGCTCTTCATTTCTCCTTAATTCCTTAAGTTTTGAATAACTTCTAAATTAGTTTGATAGAATGAATACAGTGTTTTTTGGTATCTTGTCTTAAAATGTTGAAATTGACGTAAGTTGAGTTTTTAATAAACTGGATTCATTTTCTCATGTAGGAAAAAAAGTCATAGTAGCAATGCCTGGCATATAGTAGTTGCGGGTACTCAGTAACTATTTCTTGAATGAATGAATTTTTTAGAATAATTCTTATTAGTATGGGGGAATTAAAAAATACAAGACTATAAATTAAGGATTCCTCCGATAACCTCTGATTTTTTTAAAGGATATTTATATTTGTATTATTATACTATGTATGTCTTTTTGAGGATTATCTTTTTGAAAAAAATTAATTTTTCCCTTACTATTTTTGGAAAAGGCACAAGTTTTGAGACAAACCTGGGTTCAGATTTTGTCTTTGCAAATTACTAGCTGTGTAACTTTGGTCAGTGATTTCATCTTCTGTGCTGCCGTGAACACAGGGCTGCATAGATCTTTATGAACTAGTGCTTTGGTTTTCTTTGGATAAATATGCAAAAGTGTAATTGCTGGATCAAAAGGTAGTTCTATTTTTCATTTTTCGAGGCACCTCCAAACTGTTTTCCAGAGTGGCCATACCAATTTGCAGTAATACTAACGGTGTACGAGGGTTCCCTTTTCTCCAGCTCGTCACCAACATTTGTTGTTTTTTGATTTATTGATGATAGTCAATCTGACAGGTGCATCACATAGACTTATTTTTTTTTAAATAGTATTTATTTAAAAAATCTGATTTAAACTCAAGTCAAATGAACTTGTTTGCTTGTTTGTTTGTTGTTTTTGCCCCTGTACTCTTCTATGACCAAACAAGTGTTCCTATAGGACTTGGTGTGATTTGTATTTGTGTCTAGCAGTAATCAAAGTCAGGAAATGGGTTGAACTTTGGAGGCTAGAATTCTCAGGATTGGTTGATGACTGTAAGGATGGAGTAGGTTGGTGGGTTTGAAGCTTTATGGGAATGAGAGTTAGATGCATAGGAATTACAGCTATTATTTATTTAGCATTTATTATGTGTCCAGTTAAAGGCATGCTACTGACTCTAAGTGGATAAGGGGGACAAATCAAAGAGCTGAGATAAAACTGGCTATACCAGAAAATTTAGGGCTGATTAGATAGAGTTGGGGACAGGTCTGAGAGAAATGGAAAATAAATAACCCTAAATAGTAATAGCCACCATTTATTTATCAAGCACTTAACTGTGTTTCAGGCAGTATGGAATGTGCTTTACAAAGCATCATACTTTATGTATTCCCTGCAGGAGTATGTGGTGCTTATTTTTACAGATGGGTGAATAGAAGGTTGAAGTAATTTAACTTGCCCAAGTCAAACTTGTAGTAAATACCTTCATAGAGGAACAAAAAACAGATCTGTGTGACTACAGAGTCTATGCTCTATACACAGACTGCCTTCTCCTGTGTGAGAAAAAGGTGAATCTGCTAACATCTGTCAGTTTTTTTTCCCTTCTCTTTGGAATTTTTTTTAATTGAAAAACATATAAAACAGTAAGTACAATTTAAAAAAATTTGTAGAATAACTATTTTCATTTTGGCACATAATAATTTTCATGTATTGTGTAGCTGGAAAATGTAGAATGCATATATAAGTTGTTTGCTCTTTTTACATTTATAGGAATATTTTCTGTAGTCTTTTTGTCTCTTGTTGGAATAACAATGTATTAAACTGTTTCCTGAAATTGATCATTTAAATTATTCGCAGTCTTTGATCTTACATAAGATACTGTAATAAACATACTAATGCACTTTTTTTTTCCCATCTATTTAATTCTAATTTAAATTCTGAGGAAGGGAACTACAGATTTTTTAAAAAATGAAGTATTACCCTTAATACTAATCTGGGACACTGACCATACTTTTATTCCTTTAAAAAGTTCTCTTGGCTTACCCAGCCATGAAAAAGAAATTTGTATACTAATTTTCCATTAAAAATACTAATCATTATCCTGCCTATTTATATAGTTTTTAATGTCTGTGTGTGTGTTTGGGCACGTGCATTTGAATGATCTCTTTACAGTTGCTGTCAAGGTACCTGTCTACTCCCTGCCACTGTTTCAATTTTTGTTTGAGTATTTATACAGCCATATTTTAGTGATTTCTTATATTGTTTCAAAAGTGAAGAAATTATGCCTTTATACTTTCTTCTTATTAATTTATAATTTGGTGAAATGCCAAGTATTAGAAAAAAAGTTTTGAGCTATATCTTGGTTATTGATTTCAATCTGTTTATCCTTTCTTGTGGGGTGGGGAAGCTTTTATTATTCTTAGGTGGAATAATATTCTACTCACAAGTTGAATTTTACTTGATTCCCTATTCCCTTCTCTCCTATTCTTCCTAATTTCTTCCTTATTTTTTTGGTACATGTTCATAAAATTTTGTCACATTTTTGCTGCAACTTATTGCTTTGTAAATGATTTTAATTTTTCTGTTGCAAAATTCATCTTGCTCCACTCGTATTTCATAACTTCTATATTGTCTTATTACTCTGAAAGTTAATTTTTCATAAAACACTCATTTCTTGGGTGAGCTTAATGCATTTTCTACCCATTCTTTTGTACTGTAAAATTTGTTGGGTTTTCTTACCTTACAGAGGCCAGGAAGATCCAAGGAACCCAGGTTACTTTTGGTTGGTACTGTTTTCCTTGGCAGCATTAACTGGCATATAGTAGATGCTCAGTACATGATACCAAATGAAGGAAATTTAAAGAATGGATTAAATCTCCTCTTCCAGTTCCTTATTTAACAACAGAATATGCATCTAGAGTTTTGGATAAGCCCCAGTTATTTTGTAAAGTTAAGTGGGGTTGAAATTAAGTCGAGCAGCGTATAATATGAGAGGAGACTGGTAGGTTTGTGATGAATCGGAGTTCAGGCCTGAATGGATTCTGCTTTAATAGTCTTTCCAAGTGTCAGGCTGCCAGGATTATCCAGTATGGAGCCTATTTCCCAGTCATGTTTCAGCTGTGCAGTTAATGGGAAAAGGTTCCTAGTAAGCCAAGGGCTTGGAGATTTGGGGGATAGTTGGGACAGGTGAGATTAGTACTTTTTCAGGTATCCATAAATTAGATCTCTAAAAGACAATACTTCCTGAATTGTGTTTTAACAGTCAAGTAGACTGCTCTCAATCACATGATTGGTATTAGAGATTGGAGAAGGCCGTACCTGAAATAAGAATGTGCTTGATTTCCACAGTTTCTTTTAGCCATGACTCTAGGGTTTTCTTCCTCACTGATTTCATGTATATTTTAATGAAATTTTGATAGAAGTATATCCAGTGCATTGTTAACTCGCCATCTTTCAGAAAGCTGATATAATTTTTTAGCCATGGATGCTTTTAAGACTAGTTGAGCTGTATAAAAGGTAGTTAAATTTGGATTCCTTTTACATTGTAGTTTAAAAATGGCATTTTTACCTTATGATTCTGTGATGATCCTTTGGGTTAGAGTAGACTGTTTCAGTTGCACATTTCCTCACTGGCTGGAAAGATTTGTGTTGTGGCAGTATTGTGAGGGTTAAGAAAGGACCTGGGCAAAATGGGAGAGGACTCTGACTTAAACATTTTTCTTCTAGTCTTATTTAACAGACTATTTTCTCCCATTGTGAAATATCTGTATAACTGGACCTTGAATTTAATATTATTAATTAAAATATTTAAACCAAATAGCAAATGCTTAAAAAAATTCAAAATAATGAGGAACTACCCCATCCCCTGCTCTACCCTTTCCAGTTCGCACAGCTGTAGTGGAGCAGAGGAGCCAGCGCTCGGTCTCGCTTAGTCGGGTTGGGGGGAAATGCTGAATTCTTGAAAACCATTGGAGCCCGTATCTGTGGGTTTTCATCCTTGGGGGTTTTTAAAGAATGGTCAGGTTCAGCTCTATCCCAAATCCGTGATCAAGTGGGAAAGCCTATTAAGATTGGAATAATGAGAAAATACTTTTTTAAAATGATGTTTAAAACACAAGTTTAAAAATCAATGTTGAGCGTTCAACTATGAAATAATAAGAAATATCGTATGAATCTTCTAGGGCTGCCATAATAAAATACTGCAGACTGAATGGCCTTAACAGTAGAAATTTATTTTCTTACAGTTTGTAGGCGAAAAGTCTGAGATCATGGTTTCAGCAGGTTTGGTTTCTTCTGAGGGCTACCCACCCTCAGCTTGCAGATGGCTGCCACCTTCTCCTTCTGTCCTCACCTGGTTTCCTGCGTGTACCCCTGCTGTCTCTCTGTGTCCAAAGTTCCTCTTCTAGGAACACCAGTCGGGCTGGATTAGGGCCTACCTGAACTGCCTCATTTTAACTTACTCACTTTTGAAAGGCCCTATCTCCAAATTGTGTCACATTCCGAGGTAACTAGGGATTAGGGCTTCACCATATGAATTTGGGAGGGAGATGCAATTCAGCCCATAACAAATTCAAATAAAGAAGGGATTTTTTTTTGTTGTTATTACTACCCTTGATTTTTAGCTAGTAATTATCAAGATTACCAGGGAAAGCTCTCTGATAATGGTCTTACATACTATTCTAATTTAGAAGAGAATGTTTTCTTCCTGTAAAGCTAAAACCCTAAATCACTTATTTAAAAATTAATATTTTTTTTTTTGTAAAATAACACATGTATATTTTAAAAAGTCAAATAGTGCCAACAGGTATGTTTATAAAACAGAATTCCCCATCCTACTTTCAACTGTTAGCTGTTTTTTCTTGTATTTATCTATTTTTTTAAAAAAACTTCCCCATTTCTAATTGATACGTGTATACATACAAGCTATCTTAATTCTTACTGACAGACTTTTGTTGACTTCTTGTTATGGTAGTTGAGGATTTCAGTTCTCTTAAAACCTTTTCCTCTACACCTTCATCCTCCTAATAAAATTATATTATACTTAAAAATCCATTTTTGGTGTTTTCATAATTGTGACTGTAAAAATTATTTGCTAAGACAATACTATGACATTTTTTCCTGTAGTTTAAATTTTCTTTTTTATTTTTCAGTTACAGCTGACATACAATATTACATTCATTTTATGCGTACAACATAGTGAATAGACAGATCCTTCTAAAACTTCCGATCACCCCAATAAATCTAGTATCCATCTGACACTATATATAGTTATTGCAATATTATTGACTGTATTCTCTATGCTATACTTTACATCCCCATGACTGTTTTGCAACTACCAATTTGTACTTCTTAATCCCTTCCCCTTTTTTTACCCATCCTCCCAACCACCCTCCTATTTGGCAATCAAGATGTTCTCTGTATCTATGAGGTTGTTTCTGTTTTGTTTGTTTTGTTTTTTAGATTCCACATATAAGTGAAATCATATGGTATTTGTCATTCTCTGTCTGACTTATTTCACTTAGGATAATAAATACCCTCTAGGTCCATCCATGTTGTTGCAGATGGCAAGATTTCATTCCTTTTTATGGCTGAGTAATATTCTATTTTATATATGTACCACCTCTTCATAATCCTTTCATCTATTGATGGACACTTAGGTTGCTTCCATATCTTGGCTGTTATAAATAATGCTGCAGTGAACATATAGATGTGTACATCTTTTTGAATTAGTGTTTGAGATTTCTTTGGATAAATACCTAGAAATGGAATTGCTGAGTCCTTCTTTGTCTCTTTTATCTGGTATAGGTATTGCTACCCCAGCTTTTTTTGTTTGTTTGTTTCCATTTTCATGAACTATTTTTTTCTGTCCCTTTACTTTGAGTCTGTGTGTATCTTTCCATCTGAAGTATGTCTCTTGTAGGCAGCATATGTAGGAGCCTTGTTTTCTTTTCCATTCAGCCATCCTATGCATTTGGAGCATTTAATCCTCTTACATTTAAAGTAATTATTGATAGATATGTAGTTATTGCCATTTTATTCATATTTTTGATTTTTTTCCTTTTTCTTTTCTTTCTTTTCTTTTCTTTTCTTTTCTCTTCTCTTCTCTTCTTTTCTTTTCTTTCTTTCATTTTTTTAGGTGAGGCAATCCTTGGTTGACCTCACAGATTGTGAGGACCTTGTCAGCTTACAATCCATTATTTTTTTTATTTTTTTACCCCTAAGCACCTGGTCTTCCTAGGTGGTCTGCCATCCAAGTACTAACCAGGCTGGACCCTGCTTAGCTTCTGAGATCAGATGGGATTGGGCTTGTTCAGGGTAGCATGGCCATAGACCCTTCTTTTTCTTAAATAAGTCCCTTTAATATTTCTCGTAATGCAGGTGTGGTGGTGATGAACTCTAACTTTTTCTTGTCTGAGATATGACTATATTTTCTTAAAGAACTTTTAATTTTCCTAAAGTTCTTACCTCATTTTTTTCATTTGCTTAATTTTCTTAGAACCTAAGTCTAAATTTTCCACATCGTCAAATGCCTTTGTAAAATCTCTTTCAGTATAATATTGTATACTTTCAAACTTGTAGGACAGTTTATTCTCTCCTTTTCCCATGAAAGTAACCATCTAGGATCCTCTGTCACATTTCTGTCTGGATTTGTTGCCTTCTACACATGTTACCTAGGACTTTGCTTCATTACCATATTGGGGATTCTCTTAGTTTTTCTCCTGTATTGGATACCATCTTTTTGGTTTCCTTTATGATTTTGATGAAATATATATTCTCCAGTAGGTTCTTGAGAAAGGGTGAATAGAAGTGAAATATTTGGAGACTTTGCCTCTATGAAAATGTCTAAATTCTACTGTTACAATGGACTATCTGGAATAGCATTCAAAATTGAAAGATAGTCACTTGAATTTTTTTCTTATTTTTAAAAATAGAAACTACATGCACATTAACTGTATTTTAAAAGGTTCAAGGGGTTATGGACAGAGGAAGTTTGTCTATAGAATGAGGGAGGTTTTTGGGATGATGGAACTGTTCTGTATCTGATTATAGTGGTGGTTACATCAATTTCTATGTTTTAAAATCCATAGAGTTACACAAAAAGAAAAAAGTTAAATCTGTATGTCTGGTAGCTTAAAAAATGAAAAATAAAGAGAACTTAAAAGTACAGAAAGGTATACAGTGAAAAGTAAGTCTTCTTTCTTTCCCCTTTAGCCTTCTAACTTTCCTTCCTGAAAGAAACCACTGTTACCAGTTTCTTTTGTATTTTCCCACTTAATCACTCTTAAACATGTAAACATTCATTTCAGGGGTAAATCAGGAGGAATTTAAAAGGAAACTTAAATTTGCTCAAGTATTTTTTGAGAATGCTAAGATTACTAGTCTTAGAATATGTCAAATTATGTTATTAATCAAGTCTGGCACTAATTTATTAAAATGATTCCTCCTGCAGTTGGCAAACATGAACTGACTGGACATAAAGTTGCTGTGAAGATACTCAATCGACAGAAGATTCGAAGCCTTGATGTGGTAGGAAAAATCCGCAGAGAAATTCAGAACCTCAAGCTTTTCAGGCATCCTCATATAATTAAACTGTAAGATCTGATTATATTAAATATAGTCATACCATTTTTTTCATCATTTTTGTTAACCTACTTAAAGATGACTGATATTTCTTTGGTCTGTTTCCCGAGAGTTTTGAAGTTTCTTCCTGTTCATGTATTTATCTAACCCTATTCATGGCCACTTAAGCCTATGTTCCTGTTTTGCTGTTATGCTTACCCTAGTTATCTTTCTTATTCTTTCTTGTCTTCTGGATCAATGCCTTTTTGGTAGATAATGTCCAGAACCCCTATTACTGCAGAACCAACAATGATTTGGCCAGTAAAAACTCTTGACTTCTAATTTCCACATGATGTCAGTTAGCCTCACTGGAGACCATGCAGCAGAAAGGGTTTTCCTGCATGTTGCTTACATCTGATAAATAACAAACGAGAATATCAGGAATTTAGTATTTCAAAGGGCAGTAACATTACTATTGTATTATAGTTGCCAATTGTAAGGTCTTGAGATAATTTATTTACTTCTCAACTTTACATGCAAAACTGCTTAGGCTTTTGTACTGAACTGGATAACTCAAAATTTGTTTCACTTTCACCTCATATTTGTTGAGGTGCCATGGTTTTAAATACTATCCACATGCTCATGACCCCTAAATATACATCTGCTTTGAAACCCCTTCCCTGAACTCCAGACTCATGTCCACTGCCTGCTTTACATCTCCATTTGGATGCCCACAAGGCCTATGAACTCGGCACGGCCCAAACTGAACCTGCCCTCCTTAATCCACTCTTCCCAGTTTTCAGCATCTCAGTTAATATCTAGTTCCTCAGGGCAGATACTTAGGAACCATCCTTAATGTCCCTATTTCTGTTACTTCCTACCATCCATTCCATTTCTTTCTTCAAAATATATGTAGGATCTGATTGTTTCTCGTTTCCTTCATTGCCATCAGCTTAGTCTGAGCCTCCTTGACCTCTCTCATGGACTGCTGCAGTAGCCTCTGCTTCCACCTTCACCGCTACAGTCAGTTCTTCACATTATTCCCATAGTTACCGGTTTACTAGGCCAGATCACATGGCTACTTTGCATAAAACTTCATCTCCCTTAGAGTGAGAGTCAAAGCCTCATCATGGCTTACAAGGTTCTATGTTCTCTGGTCTCCAGTTACCTCTAACTCCACATCCTATTTCTCTCTCCCGGCTCACTCTGCTCTAGACTTCTTACCATTGCTTGAACATGCGAGGCTTCCACCTGGGGCCTTTGCACTTACTATTCCCTCTACCTCGTTCACCTTCTTTGTAGATAATGGCACAGTTTACTTCCTTACTTCCATTAGGCTATGCTCAGATATTACTGTATCAGAGAGGCCTTCCTTGAACACCCCATATGAAAGATTCCCATTAGTTTGCTTAATTTCTCTTCATAGCATGTTCTACCACCTGAGATACTGCTTATTTATTTAACGTTTGTTTTCCTGGCTCCTAGAACATGAACTCCAGGAGGGCAGAGAAGTTCTGTTTCCTGTACTTTTCTCAGCTCCTAGCACAGTACCTGGAATGTTATAGGTACTCAGTAAATATTTATTGAATGAATGGATATATACATGTTTTAATATTGGTAGATAATGTTTTCTCTCACCAGGTACCAGGTCATCAGTACACCATCTGATATTTTCATGGTGATGGAATATGTCTCAGGAGGAGAGCTATTTGATTATATCTGTAAAAATGGAAGGGTAAGCAGTTCTGATTTAATCCTGTATCTATTTTGTAACTCACCTTATCCCTTAAAAGGTCCATTTAATAACCAGTTCCCTTAGTCATTATTTGTGTAGAATCATAGATTATTTAGAGCTAGTAAGGGCCTTAAAGATTATCTCCTTAGCCTACTTACACAGATGTGTTAACTGAGACTCACAGTTTATAAATTTGCTCAAGGTCACATGGTTTTTTAATGACAGAACTGGATTGGGACCCCAGAACTCATGATCCTCAGACTCAATGCTTTGGGGGGGGTCATACAAATACTTTTAATATATATCTTAAAGTATATATTTAATCCTAACAAAATATATTATTTAATACTTGAAGATCTAGGCCTTGCTAGTCAACCCTAGCTACATTTAAATTGCATTCATTTTTTTTTTGGTTTCAGAAATCTGATGTACTTGAAGTAGTAAGAACAGCCTCCATTAAGGAGGTAGGAATTAGACTTAAAGAATTTAGAGTTGGAAGGAACTTTAGAAGACATTTTGAACAGTATCTTAAGTTACAGATACAAAAACCAAACACTGCTCCCTGCCCATACTTTTTCTCATCCAGGTTATATGGTATGCAAAAACTTCTTTCTGGAAGAGCCATATCTAGCACTGAGAATTCAATTTTTTCCCTTCTCAATCTAAAGTTATTTATATCATTCATCTGTTCTATACAGCATATGTTTACTTTCATCAAAATCAAATTCATTAATCAATTTTGATTTTGCCATTTCTTAACATGGTTCATTTAAATTTCAGGTATTCATTCTACCTCTCTAGTCACTGTAGCCTGTAGCCGCCCCCCCCTTCCCCCCGTCCTGCCTGGAAAAATGGAAACAGGCACAAGTTGAATTGGTATCTTGTTTTCTTACCTTTTCTCTTCTGTTTTTCATTTCTTGGTCAGTTTGCTTTACATTAGAGGATTTTTTTTGTTTTCACCTATTGCATATTAAAATTTCAGCTGTCATATTTTCTATTTCAAAGATCTCTTGTTTTCTGAATTCTTTAAACAGCTTATTTTTGCTTCACAGATGTAATAATTATATCTGTCTGAAGATGACAAATTAGTTTAAAAAGTTTTTCTTCTGTTCCCTGCATCATTTCTGTACCTTCTGTGTGTTCTCTGCTCCATTTTTTTTTTTTTTTTAATTTTCTGTTCATTTTATTGGTCTTTGTCTTTTGTGCATTGGCCCTTCCTCGGATGTCTAGTTATTCTTGGTTTGTCCACTCATTTGAGAGTGAGGTACTAAATGCCAAGCTCATGTGCATGGAACTCAGTGGTTGATTAGATCCCCATAGCTTGATTAGGCAGGGACTTGTCCACTTTATTAGGGTACACCAAATGTCAGTAATTACACATATCTTTCTTTGCATCAGATAGTTGCTCCAGAAGAAACTTTCCAATTTCCTTGAGGGTATCAGCGTAGCTGCCAGTACTTGGAAGCTGAATGGAGAAGCCTGCAAGCGTCACTAGTTAGTATACTGACTTTCATTGAGTCCCTATGTTTTCCTTCGGGTTCCTCATCCCTACTTTGGTGTCCTTGAGGACAGAGCAGAGTCAGCCTTTAAAGAGTAAATCATCAGTCTTATTCCCCAATAGGGGTGAGTTTAAAACTTTTTCAACCAATTATTCTGTTTTCAGCCTACCTCTTCTGAATTACCATCAGAAATTCCTAATGCTTCCAAATTCCTAATGCTTCCAGTTTGAGTCGTTCCAGGGTTCTGTTTGTAGAAGAGTTCATTATTGGTTTCCATCCCTATAGGCTTAGGTGTCAGCTTCCTCTGGTTGGCGAAGTCTTTATCACTGTTCATCCACTCTCCAGCTTGGTGACTCCTCTTGATTACAGCTGCCTTCTCTCTTGCTCTTTCTGTTGTTATATGCTAATGTCACTTTGGTGATATTTCAAGGAGGTAGACAAAAGGTTCAGTCTGCCATTTTTAACTGGAAATATGCTTTGACTTTTCTAATCTTCCTTTGTAGATATCCCTTCCTTCATCCTTTGTACTGTATTTATTATTAATATAGTATAATCTTCATTTTTGTAGTCTATCTAGTTATTTTACCTCTTTTATTTAATCAATTGTTTTCTTCTCTTCCACATTTAGAACACATTCTTTTTTTTTCATTTAGTATATCTGATATAAAGCTGTATTAAAAAATGAACCTACATTTCTTCTAGAAATAAAGGTGTTAGGTTGCTAATGTATTAGTATTTTTTTTAGAGGAAGGGTATCTCATAGTACTTTGATGGTTTTTATCTTGCTTTCAAAAAAATTATTATTTCATCTTTTCTCCCAGATTACCCATGTCATTTAAAGTATAAGAATCTGGTTTTAGAATGCTAATTTGTGTCCTGTTTTAGAGAATTGCTTGTTAGAGTCCTTTGCCTAGAGGATCAATAGCTTATTTATTAAATATGACTTCTTGAGAGTAGGCATGTCCAAGTAATGATTATAATTTATGAAAACATAAGAAAATGTGGATAAACGGAAAGAAATTTTTAAAGAATATTTTAAAAGTTGCAGCGTAATATATAATTTTTTCAGTAAGCGGATTAAAGATAAAATGCTTATTTTATAAAATCAATGAATTAAGGTTTTTCTTTAAAATTAAAATTTTAACATCTTTTATTTCAGGACATATAATCAGACGATTGCTTGCTAATTCATTAACAATGCTTAAATGTTACTTCCTCATAGTTTAAAATAGTATCACTACCACAACATAACTCTGTGCCTTTATCCTGCTTTATTGTTTTTTAATTCATTATCATTCATTGGTGTTATATTTGTTTATTGTTTATTTTTGTCAACTGGATTAGGTCCTTTGTTTTATTTGTTGCTTTTTTATAAGTGTCTGAAACAGTGCATGGAATAATGAAGGTGTTCAATAAATATTTGTTAAAGGATGAAAGATTTAATGTTTTGAATTTGTAGGAGAAAACATGTTTAGTTACAAGTAGAGATTGAAACTGTTTGAAATAGCTCATGAGCTATAAAGGAAAGCAAGCTATTACATTGTAGTCATGCGAGTGATAACTTTAGAAAGTTCAGTTACTGATTTGGATTCCAAGATCCTATTAGCCTTTCTGTGTTCTGCATATATCTCCTCTGCATTTCAAAAGTATCTTATGAATGAGGTTCATTTGGAAGATTTCATGCATTTTGACAGTTTTATAAATTGGAAAATTATAGGTAGAAGAAGTTTTTGAAGGACACTCCTTTAAGACGCCTCTCTATTTTTCTTAGCTGGATGAAAAAGAAAGTCGACGTCTGTTCCAACAAATCCTTTCTGGTGTGGATTACTGCCACAGGCATATGGTGGTCCACAGAGATTTGAAACCTGAAAATGTCCTGCTTGATGCACACATGAATGCAAAAATAGCTGATTTTGGTAAGGAAACTTTTATAGTTTCATATATTCATTAGGTTTAACAAACATTGTTAGTAGAATTCTTCAGATAACTTTTACTTTTATGTAACAGACTATCCCAAAGTATATCCTTACTATTCTGTTCATGAGCATATAGAAAGGAGAAAAGATAAGGAATTCTCTTTCCTTAGCTTTATATCTTTAAAATTGAGTTTCGTGACAGTAGGTAAACAATTTAAGTTGGTGGCAGTAGAGCCATCATTTGAAAGAGCCTATTACATTTAAAGAAATTAGTGACCTTATTTCCAGTGTATTCTTTTGAACAATTATGGAGCAAGAGGAGAGAGACTAGATTGAGTTATTCAAACTTGGAAAGCCAGAAGGTAAAGTATATGGGCAAGATTATTTAGGGAAAGTAAGGTAAGATATTTTAAATGAAAAATAATTTCACCTTGAGAAGAACATAATTTCAGCTTGAGGAACATTATCTGGATTGTCAAAAATGAATTTACTTTTTCTTTATTTCCTATATAAATTACCATTGACATTATTAAACCTAAGAGAAAAATGAATATCTGCAACTTTCTTTTGCTTATATGCTTATATTTTCTTATATTTTACTCAGTTTTGAATAGTGATCCAGCCAGTCCTGAGCTGTTTTTTGGTTTTGTTTTGTTTTGTTTTAGGTGACCGACTAAATTATTTGACTTCCTTATTCCTTGTTATAATTATTTTTAGACAGTGCATTTTTGAAGAGACAGAGGTGTCTTTTTGGAGCACAACTAGGAGGGAACTTTCATTTTCAAAATTATTACATTTTTTTAAAGAATCAGAACAGAGGTTAAGAGAAAATTTCAATTATAATTCTTCCACTCACCAGTTCTACATTATTTATAGTAATTTCTGTATTAATAAAACTTAATCATGCCAAGTTTATTCTAGCAAGCAGAATAACCAGCAGCTTTATATATACTCATTAAACTCTAAAAATGCACTAACTTTAAATGTTGAAATAGATTACAAATTTTAGGGCATAATGACAAACTATTTGGGAACAGTAAAGACTAGGATTTTGTTGGAGCAAAGAATAAAATGATTTATCACTTTAATGCAAACTCAATTTTATTATTTAATGGAGTTTTGTTTTTATTTTTGTCCTTGGGAAATCTTGAGTGGTTGATTTTGTGCATTTTCAGGTCTTTCAAACATGATGTCAGACGGTGAATTTTTAAGAACAAGTTGTGGCTCGCCCAACTACGCTGCACCAGAAGTAATTTCAGGAAGGTAGTATTTGACCCCCACCTATACATTTATACTTGCCTTTTACTCCTAGATTTTATTAGTCTGTAGAAACTATAGTATTGAATTCTGGTGAAAAGAAAGACATTTAAGGCTTATTATTTTCTTATCCATAAAATGTTCAGTTTTAAGAATAAAGCATAAGAGATTAAGGACTCTGGAGAGGAGAACGTTGGTATGCAAGTCAATATTATGTTTAAGTACTTAGATGACAGTACTTATCTGGACCTAGATACTGGGGTCAGTGTTAAGTAAATAAAAAATGTATTGTAATTATGTATACATGCAATGGGCCATGACTGAGGTCAAATTTTCCCAATTTGGATAAAATCTTTCTGTGAGGTCTGGATGAATGGAAACTTACTTTCAAAACAATATTTACTGATCAGTTCAACAATTTATTTGAACCAATTTAAAGAAATCCTTACTCTGAAGCCAGACTTTGAATGGGTTATCTAAGTAGTCCGCACCTATTCTAGTTGGTGGCTACAGTATATTGCAAATAAGAGTTTAGAATCTTCCGTGAAGCAGTTAGCTTGGCTTCCTTCCACAGCCTAAGACCCCTTTTACCTTGGTAGGATGTCTTGGGTTATTTGGGAGAGTGGATTTAGAGTCAATCAGTAAAGAACAATCTCATTTGATGAAATGTCGTTTAATCTCTCCTCTGTAACCAAAGAACAATCGTTTTAAATTCAGTGATATGTTTGTTTGAGATTTGGCTGTATTGGTTGGAGCTCATAAGGACCATAGTAAGGAAGTAAGAACAGAATTTTAGCTATAGCCTATAATTTTAAAAATTTGACTTGTTTTCAAAGATAATACTGATAGGATTAGTATAGAATTTTTACATGTAGTACATAGCACTGATTATAGAAACCATATTCTGACTAATAATTATTTATGAAGTATCCATATTTAAAAGTTTTGATTAAAAGATTAACTCTTAAATTACTAATGATTATTTAATCCAATGGGTATTTCCTGTTACAGATTGTACGCAGGTCCAGAGGTGGATATATGGAGTAGTGGGGTTATTCTCTATGCTTTATTATGTGGAACCCTTCCATTTGATGATGATCATGTGCCAACTCTTTTTAAGAAGATATGTGATGGAATCTTTTATACCCCTCAGTATTTAAACCCTTCTGTGATTAGCCTTTTGAAACATATGCTGCAGGTGGATCCCATGAAGAGGGCCACAATTAAAGATATCAGGTAATAAAGCAATTTGGAGATTATCAGATCTAATAGTATCAATGATACAAGTCAAGTGAAAGGAAAAGTTGCAGGACAGTCTCTATAATGTAATCTGTTTTATGTTAAAAATAGCGTATAGACACATTTATTTACTTTGGCTGCTTTAGGGGGAAGATTGGTAGGAGGGAGACCTTTCACTTTTTACTTATTCATTTTTGTTTGTTTTGAAACTGTAACAGTAAACATTATTTTACTTTTTAAATTAAAAAGGAAAAGCTAATGAAAAATCAAAAGGACTCTGGTGGAGTGTTAGATTTTGTAGTGGTTCTTTAAGATTTTTTATAGTATGCTTCATATTTGTCTTTTATGTAGTCTCATTAGGATTAATACTTTTTAGTAGTAAATTTGTGTTGCTATTTGAATTCTAATCTCATGAATTAATCTATTTTCTGTTTATCTCAAAGAAATGAGAAAATTTTAATATAATCAATGACATTTTTTGTAGTAGCAGTAGTAGACATCGAATCACATATTACATTGTTGTTTTATAGGTAAAAAATTCATCAGTATTGCCAGTTTCATATGGTTCAACCAAATAGTTTAAATAAGGAAGAGTGATGGTGAAAAATCTACTTTTCAGATTTGGGCGTGCTATTTCTGATGAAGACTTAAAAAAAAAAATCACTGAAAACTTTGTTTCATCTACCATCATTGTTTCCTTCCTTTTTTTCCCACTATAAAGTTCTCTTGGTTTTATAATAGCTAGACAGCAAGGATATTTCTCTGATATGGAGAAACAAGGAAAAAAAATTAGATGTAGATCTAGAAATAATAAACAAGAAAGCATTAGGATAATGAAGAATAAGGAAAGGTTACGTGTAGAACTTAGAGCTTGATTCCTTTCCGTTTGCTCCATATGCTGTAGATTAGCTTAAAAAGAGACTGAATGTCAGGGCATGATTTTACCATCTGACAAATAATTTTCTAAAATTTATATTTTAAAATATCTAAAGGAGCGATGATTTTTCTTGTGTTTTACATATTTTTCCAATTTAAATGTAATCTAAAGTATAGATATTTCTTTTCCTGTTACTACAGCAATGCTTTCTCCCTCTTAAAATCAGAGAGAGGCTGGAGCATTTCTCCCAATATACACAATGAAATATGAGGAAGAAAAGGAAAATCTCAGCTTAAAAATTAATAATACAGTATGAATATAAATATAAGTGAATTCATATCCTAAATTCCCCAAACTGTTACTTTCATCACTGCTCCTCCTTACCCTGCCATTTTCCCTCAGGGAACATGAATGGTTCAAACAGGATCTTCCAAAATATCTCTTTCCTGAGGATCCATCATATAGTTCAACCATGATTGATGATGAAGCCTTAAAAGAAGTATGTGAAAAATTTGAGTGCTCAGAAGAGGAGGTTCTCAGCTGCCTTTATAACAGAAATCACCAGGACCCTTTAGCAGTTGCTTACCACCTCATAATAGATAACAGGAGAATAATGAATGAGGCCAAAGATTTTTACTTGGCGACAAGCCCACCCGATTCTTTTCTTGATGATCACCATTTGACTCGGCCCCATCCTGAAAGAGTACCATTTCTGGTTGCTGAAACACCAAGGGCACGCCATACCCTTGATGAATTAAATCCACAGAAATCCAAACACCAAGGTGTAAGGAAAGCAAAATGGCATTTGGGAATCAGAAGTCAAAGTCGACCAAATGATATCATGGCAGAAGTTTGTAGAGCAATTAAACAACTGGATTATGAATGGAAGGTAGGAAAGAAAGGACATTATGATTATTAACACATTTGGCAAACTTGTAGTATATAAAATGCTTTATAGAAGAATTGCTTTTGACTTTTGTTTTTTTTTTTGTCCATACCAATTTGGTAGGTTGTAAACCCATATTATTTGCGTGTTCGAAGGAAGAATCCTGTGACAAGTACATACTCCAAAATGAGTCTACAGTTATACCAAGTGGATAGTAGGACCTACTTATTGGATTTCCGTAGTATTGATGGTATGTACATCATAAAACACCATAGATGACATATTAGACTTTGTTACTTTGTTAACTCGGTCTTTTAGTCTTTGATTCTTTTGAAGCTTCTTGAATTGTTCCTAGAAACTCAATAGCAAAATAATGTAAAATGTGAAATTTTTTTGCCTTTTCAATGTCAACATTTATGAATCTGTTATTCTTGTAATCTTAAAAGTATCTTGTCCTTTTAAGATTATCTTGTAGAATCCTCAAAGCCAGATGCAGTCTGATCCTAAAGTGATAGTTTCTGCCACATTTCTGTTTTTCGATGTGGTTCATTTTGGTAAGATAAAAATGTGTTACTTAGAAATAAATACTGACTTTTAAGTTTTTTTATTAAATAATTTTTATATCTGATATTTAATTTTTTTTCATTTAAGGATTAGAGTATAGTCACTAGCTTTTAGAATTGAGTGATGCGGCACTGTAAATAGATTTGATTAGTAGCTCAATGAGATAGGAAATTATTTGCTGAGTAAGGGTTCCTGCAGGGCACTGAGAGAGAAATGTTTTGTAGGGACTTCTTGTTATTTTTCTCCTCTGAATCAGCCTTTTCCTCCTAGGCTGACACTAGAGACAATCAGAGATATGCATCTTTTATAATTTGTGTGAGAGTTAACATGATTCCAATTTAATTCTCTTTCAGTAAAGGGTATTTTATGTCCAAGATAACTATCATAATTAGCTGAAGGTGACATTGCTAACCTCAAACCTAGACTGCTAGGTTTATTTAGCTAGGTAACTATAGGTACATTTCTATTTACTGACTACCATAAATAATCATAGACAACCTGATGATTAAATCACTGAAATATTTAAAATTTTAAGTGGTCATCAAAATAATGACCCTATTGTACTGTAAGATCTTAAAATATCTTTTTGCATTTTATTAAAGAAACATTAACTATGAAGAATATTCATTTACTGTTTTAAAAGTTTCAAAATGAAAATGTATACTTAGAAAATATATCTCTCATTATGTGTAGTTTGCCAGAATAGCTCCTTCTTAATTATTTAGATTGGTTAAATTGAGGTAAATTAACTCTAGAAAGCAGACCCTTTGTTTTTGTTGGGAAAAATATCTTATATGCCAAGATTGTGTATGTGTGTGAGTGTGTGTGTATGTGTATGAATGAGTAAGCTTATAATAGACATAATAAATGGTGCAATAATCACGACATGGTTTGAAATTTACATGAATTCAGATTTCTCATGTGCATATGCTCTTAAACCTAATTTACCTTACCTGTTGGAACACATTTAATTTATAATTCAAGTAAATATTCTTTCTCTAGCCCATCATTATAAAAGGGTATAGCTTTATAAATAAAGGTTCTCTCACAAACAAAGCTTTTAATTTGGTAAACGTTAATGACAGTTCTTCATTGCCCAAATCAATTGAGTTGAGGTATGTTGCTATTTTTATTCCTATAAGATTGTATGGCATTATTAGGTAAGATTCGCCTATGAATTTTTTTGTCATCTTTGTAAACTCATAGATAGTATCTACATAGTATCAGAAAGATACAGGTTTGACCTGTGATAAGCTGGCCAAAACTGTTTGTCTGCTTATCTTTATGACCAAGTGGTATTTATCTGCTAACAAATACTAAATGTAGTCTGAGATATGGAATGGATTTTATTTTTCTCATTGTATTTGGATCGGATTCTCAACCTTAGGTTTATTAGCACCTGAGTTTAGCAATGGAATGACTATTTATTGCTTTTGTATTGTGTTCCCAACTTTAGTTTTTCCTTGATTTTTTTCATTTCCCTGATTTTGTTCATTTCGTTCACTGTTGCTCTTTTATGAGATCTTAAATCAAATATTGAAGAGAAAGTGGGTGAGCGAAAAGCACTGAGATGGGAGGAGACTTGGGTTCTAGATTTACATTTCTGTTCACTTGTTACTTATTGCAAATCCCTTAACTTTTGGGAGTTTATGTTTTATTGATAAAACAAAGAGCTGGATGAAATGATTTCCAAGATTCCTTCCAAATTTTAAGTGCATTTCTATAATTTTAATATAGAAAGATTAATTCTTATTGCTAGAGAATGTTTCTTAAGCCCCACATTATTAGTTTATTGGGCTCTTAATTTTGGAATGTAAAATTGATTTGTAGCTACATACTATATCTAATCTTGATTAGCCATCAGAATACATGCTGTGTATAAAAGTGAGTAATTTAACACCTATGCTTTGCCTCTATTTGAGAAGGTATTCAAAATAGACATGCTCTTAATAGCTGGTCAGTGATCACGCTCAAAGAAGAAAATTAAATATTATTAAAAATTTGGGGGGTGTGTGTAATGGATTATAATTAGTTGAAATTTTTTTTACCCAGATGAAATTACTGAAGCCAAATCAGGGACTGCTACACCACAGAGATCGGGATCGGTTAGTAACTATCGATCTTGCCAAAGGAACGATTCAGATGCTGAGGCTCAAGGAAAATCCTCAGAAGCTTCTCTTACCTCATCTGTGACCTCACTTGACTCTTCTCCTATTGACTTAACTCCAAGACCTGGAAGTCACACAATAGAATTTTTTGAGATGTGTGCAAATCTAATTAAAATTCTTGCACAGTAAACCTAAAACTGCTTATTTCTTTGATAGCAATAAGCATGCATAATAAATCATAGCCAAATGCTTCCATTTATAATCAAGTTATACATAATTATAACTGAGGTTTGGCCTTCTGGAATGCATTTTGCACAGGGATTGGAACATGATTAATAGTGAAAAGCCTAATGTGCAAAAATGAATTAAGAGAATTTTGTCGTTCATTGTTCAGTAAGTATATAGCATAACATAATATACACAGTGAATTATAGGTCTCTCAGGCTCACTTGGTTTTTGGCTATTTTATATTTAGTGTACACAGGGCTTTGTAGAATATTAATTTACCATAAAGGCCTTCATATATTATTACATGTTGATGTGTTATATATTTGCTTCATAAATTTATTCATTAAATATTTGCCTAGAACCCCCAGAGAACTTTATAGATGAATTATTTTCTGGGTTCCTTAACTTCTTAAATAGCAAGTGTCTTCCAACTGTAGGGACGGTCTGGATGACTCTTCCATATCTCCCTCTTAATATTCTATAGTATATGATAGGTCACATCAAAAATAGTAGACACATGAAAATTTTTCCTTTAGCTTGGTTAAGTCTAAAACACACGGAACTAATAAATTCAGATACTCTAGGAACTAAGTTTTAATTTTAACAATTTGTCCCAATACATTCTGTATAAAATTGCTCTTTTTGTCACAAGACCTGAGTTACATATACTGTAAATAAATCATGTTGTTTTTGCCAATCTCACAAATTTCTCTCCTTATCATGTCAGTCAGTATTGAATGTATGCAGACACTTCTTGTCATTCGATTACGTATCTTTTAAATCGATTCAGTGCACGGAAAGAACATCTCTTACAAACTTTAAAAGTTCAGATGAGTTCTTCTCCCAAATTTTATCAAACATTTTTAAAAACAAAAATTGAAAGCTATAGGGTATATACATGTGTATCTACCAGTTGGATTCAACACTTGTTAACATTTTGCCATATTTGCTTTATATCTATATATGCATATACAGTTATACACGTATAAACATATATCTGAACCGTTTGGATGTTGCAGACATACTCATCACTGCTCAACACTTCAAGCATGTCCTAAAAATAATATTTTTCCTGAAAAAACAATCGTATTATAAAATTAATAATTCCATAATGTCATCTAATCATGTGTATTTAGTTTTCCCCAGTCGTTCTCCAGGTTTCTTTTATAGCTGGTTATTTCAAACCAGATCCAGTTAAAATTGCATTTGGTTATGTTTCCTTAGTCAGGTATGACATTATTTTGATAAATACGGAACAGACTGGTTAGTTCTTGTAAATAGTCACAATTGTTTTTGGATTTTAATTACTTTTAAAAGTAGCATTATGGGAACCTCCTAAAAATGTTTAATCTTCCTAAGATTTGATTTATATTTTCGTTTTCTTGCTCTTAGTAATAGCATTACATAATACGTGTAAATGAAGATTTAAAGTCACCTCAGATAAAATTGGTATTGTATATGCTAAAAAAATAAGTATTACCCATATTTGCCTTACATTATTTTAACTTCAAGAAATTGATTTTTTTGGTATTAATCATTTTTCCATTGCGACAGAGCTATCCTTTTTTGTCTTTTCAGACTTTATTAATGTAGGGTTGTTTTTGGCAAATACAGTGTGCACCTGTATAATTAGGTAATGATGTACTCAAATGTCGTGATAGCTTGCATAGTTACTATAGCTGTAGATTTGGCTCCAGAACCCCAAGAAACATGCACTGAATTCAAAAGAAAAATCTTGGCTTCTTTTTGTCCAGGGCTTGTTCTATTCAATTAAGAATCTGAAAGCTGTATAAAGTAAGAGGAGTTCCATTTAAATATAAGTTCAAAACTGTATTTATAACTTGTATGTGGCCCTCTGTTTTGAAGATGTTTATTTTACATAGGCTCTCTAAGTGCAGCATTATTCCTGATGTTAAGAACAGGAGACTGTATTTTTAAAGTTAAAAATTTGTATATAGAACTAAGACTTATAATGTCTCTATAAGCTGTTGTGGGGATGGGGGGAACAAAAAGAACCAATTAAATAGGACCTTCTAAAAATTGTTAATTTTGTAAACTGCTTCTTTTTAAGTTATTGTGATTCCTTTTAGTTACTGAGTTTTATTTTGAAGATATTTAAATATTGCACTTGTACAAATAGTATAATAAATGCACAGACTATTGCAGTAAATTCTTTTTTAAGCTGGGATATTTGAAATGACAACTTTTGGTTGAGTATGTCAAGGTTGCATCAGAATTTTCAAAAATTCATTGTAGTTTGCAAATTCTTACTAATTGAAGATGTAAGGGAGTCAATACAAATGATTTTTAATCTTTTTTTATTTTTTCAGCAATTTATATTTTTTGTGTTTTTATGCAACCATATTTTTACTTTGTCTTGACAACTGAAAGATGTATAAGGTTTTTGCCAGAAATGTACTGTATACATAGTTTTAAATATAACAGATTTTACTGATATGTAAAAATTTTGCCATGAAAATAAATGATTTCTCACTGAGAGGAACTTTTCTACCAGGTTGGGGGATATGGGAGCTTAATATATCATATCTAATTTAAAATAATTTCACTGAAATAAACTCCATTGCTTTTACTTTGATTATATTTTCTCTTGCGATGCTTTGTAGTTTTTCAGAGTTTTAAATGATTTTATACAAAAATCTCATACCCTCACCTCCACCCTTTTGACCTTGTAGTGATACCATTCACACTGAATTAATGCTTTGTGGACTGTGGCTAGATGTGGAACTCCATGCATCTATGCTCTGACTGGCACCTTTGAAATGAAAGAAAAATGTGTTTAAATCTTTTCCCTATCTCCCCCATTTACAACAGAAATCTCATTTTCTTTGTGAGTTCTCCTGACCAAATGAATGAAATTCCACACACAACATAACTGGTAAATTGGTAGTAGGGTCGAAATCAATCTTTGTGGTACACTATTCTGAGACATGTTTATGTTTGTTTTGAATGGAGTATATTTATAAAAGTTAAAATACATGGATATAGTAAATGAGTAATAAAGAATAACATCATTTTTCATCTGTTACAATGTGCTTAACTTTTTTAACCACTGGGGAAACTAAATGAAAAAAAAAAAACAACCAAACAATTGTTTATAGTTGACCATCTGTGCACCTTTTTAATCCATTTCTCGATTGCCCAGAGAATACTCGGTGGCGGCAGCGGCTGCAGCATTTACCCCGAGATAACTCACAGATTACAGTCCTAACCTTACCTCTAAATTTTGCCACAAAATATCTTGCTCTCATTATGATTTTAGTATCGATAATCTTTGGAAACAAATGACATCATTCTATTTATAGCATTCTGTTTTTAGTAGTGGTATTTGCATTTACAAAATATAGTAATTCGTGATCGCTGAAAATGTTAAATCCTAGATGTTCCACTTTGTGTTGCTCTATGCTTTGAACTTTACCATACTGATCATCATATACATTTCTGTTACATTAGGATTAGAGACAAATTCTGTTTAGAAATAACTCCAAGAACAGTTTTTATATTTTATTTTCACATTGAAAACCAGTCAGATTTGCTTCAGCCTCAAAGAGCATTGTTTATGTAAAATTAAATTAACATTGGCAGCGAGCTGCACTTTTTTTCTAAATGGGAAATGGGTTAAATAATGTGCCTAAATATAAAATATAGTGCCTGAACAAATTTAACACTCAAATATTGTGATTTTTGTCTCAAACTAGTTTTTATTTCATCTTAAAAATCAACCACCTAAACAATATTAATATATATATGATAAAAGCCAAAGCAGCTACCTTGTATCACTGGCTGCTAACATTGGATTTGGTTAGAATTCCACTAGTGTTAGAATTCAAATAGTATATCTTGTATGCAATGTGGCATTGTTAGGCAGGGTTTGTGCTAGATTACTGGCATTCTATATCTTTAAAATAGCTTGCTAAGTGTCACAAAACAATACTAAAAGACTATTATGAACAGCACATAGAGTTGTTCTTTTAGGGAACTTATAAATTATTTTAGGTATTTAACCTGACAGTACACAATTGTACAAGAAATTATCTTGTTTGAAAATCAGGACTGAACTGTTCTATTTATTGTGAATGTCAATAAATGTCAACTAAAGTAGCCTTTATCAGAGGAGTGGATTAAGATGATTTGAGAGATTTAGAAAAGACCCTTCAAGCACCATTTAATTATTCTGCAAACTATCCCCTCAGCTGGTTACTATGAATCAAGTACTACAAATATGACCATAAGGCACAAATCTTGCTCTAAATGTCTTGTTAGGGATATATATTTTAAAGACTTTGTAGGTATATATAGAAAAATGCACAAACCATAGATTTGGCTCAAATATTCAGTTATAGGTTTGTAGTGAACATGGCCATGTAAACCTCTACTCAGTTTAAGAAATATTGCCACCATCTTAGTGTCTTTTGTAAGCAACACAGAACAACCTGGTACAGTGTGGGAAGAGAACTACACAAGACTGAATGTCAGGAGTAGGGATCATAGGAGGCCATCTTGGAGACTGGCTACCACAATCATGCACTGATTATTTTGAAAATACTGGTTTGCGTATGCAGCTCTTAATATGTTGATACATTTAATCCAACAACAAATAAAAATCATATCTGATGTTACAACTAATATCCTCAAAAGTATGGAAGTATTGGGAAGCTGTCAAGATCATTATGGCAAATATATTTTCCTAAATGACAATTTCTACTTTAATCATTGAATTTTATCATTGGCAACACTATCAGTTGCTTACTTGAGGTAACAGGCTCCCTTTGTTCCTTTTTAAGAACAGACCTGTCTAATACTCAAGCCTGAATAACCAGCTGGTCTGTCAGTCGTTCTAAGTACAAGTTGTATTCCACAAAGAAAGTACCTACTTTAGTTCATGATGCGATCTAACAAGTGCTTTCACTTGAGACATCATACCTCAGTATATAGCAGAAGTACTTAGTACTACTCCCATTTTGTCATACAGAATGGTCATTTTAATAAAATTTTTACTGCTTTATCAAGGACATTCTTGAGTGATTGCATTTTTTTTTCCTACTTGGAGTGTGTGGTGGTGAACAATACAGTGACTAGTAGAGTTTATATTGCCTTGATTCCTGCCGAAGTGCCAGCAGTTTTACCCACTATTGCTTTTCCACTATCAGTGCAAATGTCAACGTTGCGAAAAAGGCAAATGATGTCTTCAAATTAGTGTTAAAATAGTTCTGACTTTCAAAGGGTCTCAGCGACCCTTGGGGGTCTGAGGATCATCTTTGGAGAATCAGTGGTTAAGGGGATAGGGGTGGTGGAACGATTTTTCTTCCAGGAACATTTGGCAATGTCTGAAGACATTTTTGGTGGTCACAACTGGCAGTGGTTGTAGTGGATGCTAATGGCATTTAGTGGGTAGAGACCAGAGATGTTGCCAAACATCCTACAGTGCACAGGATAGCCCTTCTTTCCCCAACAAAGAATTATCCAGTTTGAAATGTTATAGTGCTGAGAGAGCGAGCCAGCGCCTGGTCCACAAAAATGGCCCCGCTTTTGCACAAGATAGCTACAATGATAAATTAACAACTTTAATTTTTCAATTTCCTAAACACTTCCCTGTGTTACTTTTCCTCACTTGTTTTCAAGCCACGAACCACAGTTTTTTCAGGCAACTTACTTGTATTTTCTGACTGGGAAGCCCACAGTTCAGCCACCGCCCTCTCTGATCTGACCCCCAAGCCCTTTTTCAATGAGTTTTCTCTCTGTCCTCTGTGTGTGGCCGGCCTCATCAGCTAGGGTGGAAAGTGCTTTAGGGCAGAGTCACATCTTAGTGTTCTGAAATTCCCGCAAATCATTTTCCCCACGCCTGGCCGGCTTTACCTGCTGGGACCCGTAGTTTGGCGGGACCCGCGTCTCTTGGAGCGCACCTCAGCCTGCGCGGGCGCAGTTCCCCGCACTGCCTCGCTGCGCGCACCCGCGCACTCTTGCAGCTAGAGGGAGCGCCTTGCCCGAGTGGCCAGGACTACAACTCCCAGAGGGTAACGGGGTAGGGGTGGCCGCAGTGGCTTTTGGGATTTGTGGTCCAGGGGAAGGAATCGGCGGATAAGAAAGCCTCTGAGTGTCGCCTCTTCTCTCACCTTTTCTCTGGAACTTTCTGACGCTCCAGGTCATCCAACTGCATATCTTGGGAGACCAGGCACCGAAGGTAGGCCGGTCCGAGGTCAGGCATGATGATTTCCGCTTCCGGTGTTCAAAGGGCAAGCGGGATGTAAACACCGGGCCAGGGTAGTGGTCATCAGGTAACAGGGGCTACCCGATTCGTGGTGGAAACCGGAGGAAAAGCAGGAAAAGGAGGTGAGTAGGTCTTGTGGTTAGGGGAGAAAAGAACTTCATAAGTTGGAGGTGAAACTTAATGGGGCTGTGGCAAAGCCAGGACACTCAGGTTGGTTTTTAGATACTAGCAAGTCCAGGGGTGGGCCCTCCCTTGCAGTGATGCCCTGGGTGGCTTCAGAGATTTCTAGACTGTTCTTGGGGCTTCGACCTTCCCTCAGCAATGAGAGGAGCGGAACAGAGCTAGATTTCCACCTCGCTGTAGACGGTCTCTGCGGATGAGGGCGGGGCTCGTGAACTCCAGGGTGAGGGTCAAGCCTGCTTTTCTGAACTTCGTTTAGTTCAGCGGTCCCCAACATTTTTTAGAACCAGGGAGAATTTAATGTCTGATGATCTGAGGTGGAGCTGAGGAGGCGATGTTAGCGTTGGGGAGAGGCTGCAAATACAGATGAAGCTTGCTCCCGTGGCTCATCTCCTGCTGTGCTGCTTGGGTCCTAACAGGCCTTTGGCGGTATGAATCTGTGGCCAGGGGACCCCTGGCATAGTTCGCAGTTTTTTATTGTTGAAAACGAAGAGAAGTTGCTAATACTGGTTTCCCTCAGAGAAACATTTTCGGAGAAATAGTTTCTTGAATTCCTCACCTCTGCATACATCCCTGTACCCAGAAGGTCTCTGTTTTGATTTTCTGAAGATCATGTAAATTCAGTGGTTTCTTGCCTTGGGTGCTGTATCCTCCGACACAGTGAAGACAAGCATTCTCTGGCTTGCTGCTGGGTAAAATGTCAAGCAGTCAACTGCAATTGAGCGCCTACTATAGGCATAATGTACCAGCAAAAGAATTTAGAATAATACGTCATTGTTTAGAATTTTCATGGCATTTATTAACTGTAATTCTGCATAAAATCAGTTTGTTGTTTTATGAGTTTAACGTGAAACCCATATGATTTACCAATATGATTTTTTTATCCTTGTGAAAAACGTAAAGGTTAAGATGTTGGCATCTTGTGCATCTAACTGCAGATTCAAGAAAGTCTTCTTTATAAGAAGTTTCAATTTAATGTTCAAATAGCTTTAGAGAAACAATGAACTCATACTATTTAAGTACCCGAATCAACACAGAGCGTTAATTTTCCAAGGCAGAAAGTGTGTTGCAGATGTTATCAGACTCACCCTTTTTTTTTTTTTTAAAGCCTGGCTAATTTTTATTTTTCAAAATTTATAGC
Organism: Pteropus alecto; assembly: GCF_000325575.1. Taxonomy (NCBI): domain Eukaryota; kingdom Metazoa; phylum Chordata; class Mammalia; order Chiroptera; family Pteropodidae; genus Pteropus; species Pteropus alecto. The sequence goes on along the minus strand of NW_006441995.1, from coordinate 3,297,945 downwards.
CTCCACCGAGCCTCAAGTGTTTCTTCTTTGACATCATGGCATTCTTTGTTCGCCCTCTTATAGCACTTTTCCTGTACTGTAATTGACTATGCTCTTGTGGTCTCCAGACCATTTTGAAGAAAATATAAAACTGTACTAATGGCCTTGGTAACAGATTCATGCTTTTTAACCTCAGTGGACCCTTGATACTGTTTGGTGTCTTTACTCATCTCTTCTTGTTGCTTTTCCTTTTCTCCACAGTGATTATTTCATAACTTTTTAATTCTTTTCATGTCTCAGGTCTATTTCTTTTCCCTTTACTTGGAGCAGATGACTAGCCTCCTGTTGTTCTGAGGAATGTGAAGCTTGGGGGTATGAAATTTGTCATTTTCTTTTTGCTTCACTCCTGACCTTGCCTGTACTTTTCATTCAATATTAGCTCTTGTCTGAGAGAAATGTATTGTTGTCCTTCTCTTTAAGGCTAAACCTGTCGATTGCTAGTAGTCACCAGGCCTTTTATACTCCTAAACCTCATTCTTTCCTGACTTTCACAGCTTTTGATCTCTAGAAGATTTTAAGGGATTTGTGGAGGAGAATGGCAGAAACACCTGAGGCAGGTGATGTGGCTTTTTGATACATGGTTGAGAATCACCATCTGGGGCATTGATCTATATCTGTCTTCAGCATTTATAACAGCAGTTTGGGTTGGAAGATGGGGATGGTAATGGGAGTCTGAATGACCTATTAATTTTTAAAAAATACATGTGTGTCTGTCCTTTTTTTCTTTCTTTTCCACCCTAAACCCTGCTCCCAATAATCTACAGACTTGACCAATGAGTCATAATGTAATTTGCCTTTAGTAAACGCCATGTATTTATCTGTATTAATAGGATTCCCATTAATATGGTGCCTCACATTGATGATTTAGAAACAAAGTTCCATTTGGAAACTTGAAACCAAAAAACTTAATTATCCTCATTCTTGTCACCTTTAGGGACAGTCATAACTACAAGACTTCTTTCTTATCTTCAGTTACCCTGATAGCCTGTGAGATTTTCCTATGATCCATTGTCTCACGTTGTCCTCTCTCTACACCTCTGGACTTCTGTTCCATAGTAATCACATTTCCATTTTCAGCCATTCTTGGTTCTTCCCCAAGTAACTTGTTACCTTAAAACAGAGGAATCTCATTCTCTCATATTATAATGAGTCTGGGGAA
>NW_006441995.1:3221690-3296734 GCF_000325575.1 Pteropus alecto | reverse complement strand
CCAGTTCCCTAGTATAGTTTATAATCCATTACTCTTCTAGGCTTTTCTAAAAATCCATGCTCCGGTGGAAAGCATATGGTTCATCCATATCAGTCTATACATTTCTCGATTGCTATAATTTATTGGCACTCACTCATATTCATTAAAAACTTAAGCAGATGACCCACAATTTTCTTACCCCTCCAAGTTCTTCTATTTTCTTGGGCCTTTCCATGTCAATGACCTCACAGCCTTCACTTTGTTTGTCTCTTTCCTTTTAGTGATTACTTATACTTTATTTCAGCCATGTGCATCAGCAACGAAGACCTTGATATCTGCTAGAACTTATTCACTATTTCATTTTTCTCTTATTCCCACAGTGCGCATTCTTTGATATTTTTACACAGACCTCTGGTTCATTGCTTTTCCTATCTCTCAAGTCGATCAGTCAGTTGATCATAATCTCGTTGGAATCATAGACTCCTTTAAGAATGGAATGAAAGCTTAGATACTCTTCTTCAGAATGCACACAGGCATATAAAAATTTATATCAATTCCAGGGGTTTCTCAGTATTTTTAAGCCCATCTATGTAACTAGTAAGAGTTCTTGGATCTCTCAGTAAATTCCTTCTCTAAATATTTGTTGAATTCTTCAGTTTCCTTTCACTTTATTCCATCAATTATTGTCTCTTTCTTATATCTTACATTTGTATATCATTGCAGATTTACAAAACAATTTAACATTTGTCATCTTTTTGAGTCACCCAATACTGTGAATTAAGTCATTTACCAAGTTTGAATCTTTTAAAAACTTTTTATTGTGGAAAATTTCAAACATATATGAAAAGAGAGAGAAAAGTATAAGGAATCTTATGTAGTCATCACCTAACTTCATCAACTGTCAACTCATAGCAGTCTTTTCATCTATATTTTTCCTCTACTGTACCTCTGCCCCCACTGATTACATTGAAATAATTCCTAGATCTATAACTTCATGTGAAATGTTTTAGTATATATTCCTAAAATATAAGTGTTTTTTAAAATTATTTTTTTAATTTTTCAATTACAGTTGACATTCAATATTATATTAGTTTCAGGTGTACAGCACAATGGTTAGACATTAAATAACTTACAAACTTATCTCCCCAATAAGTCTAGTACCCACCTGGCACCATACATAGTTATTACAATATTATTGACTATATTTCCTATGCTGTACTTTACATCCCTGTGACTGTTTTGTAACTGCCTATTTGTACTTCTTAATCCTTTCACCTTTTTCACCCAGACCCCCAAACCCCTTTTCCATCTGGCAACCATCAATGTGTTCTATCTGTGAATCTGTTTAGTTTGTTTATTTTGTTTTTTAGATTCCATATATAAGTGAAGTCATATGGTATTTGTCTTTCTCTGTCTAACTTATTTCATTTGGCATAACACCCTCTAGGTCCATCCATGCCGTCATGAATAGTAAGATTTCACTCTTTTCTTAAGGCCAAGTAACGTTGCATTGTATATATGTACCACATCTTTATCCAGTCAGTCATCTATGGATAGACACTTAAGTTGCTTCTAGATCAAATGGCTATTATAAATGCTGCAATGAACATAGAGATAGATATATCTTTTTGAATTAATGTTTTGGCTTTCTTCAGATAAATACGCAGAAAGTGGAATTGCTAGGTCATGATATAGTTCTATTTTTAATTTTTGAAGAACTTCGATACTGTTTTCCATAGTGGCCGCACCAGTTTGCAATCCCACCAATCGTGCACAAAGCTTCTCTTTTCTCCAAATTCTCACCAACACTTGTTTTGTTGATTTATAGATGATAGCCAGTCTGACAGGTGTGAAGTGATATCTCATTGTGGTTTTAATGTGCATTTCTTTGATGATTAGTGACCTTGAGCATATTTTCATATGTCTATTGGCCAATCGTATGTCCTTTTTGGAGAACTATCAACTCATAGCAGTTTTTTCACCTATATTTCTCCTCTACTGCATCTCCCACACCCATCTATAACATTGAAACAATTTCTAGATATCATATAATTTTGTAAGAAACATTTTAGTATACATTCCTAAAAGATAAGGGCTCTTTTAATAAACACAATCAAGCAGCTATTATCATACCTAAAAAAAAAAAAAAAAAAAATTAATTCCTTAATATCATCAAATATCAAATCAGTGTTCTGCTTTTCCCTATTGTTTAATAAATATTTCCTCCTCATTGGCTTGAATCCAGAGCTAAACAAAATCTATGCATTTTATTCAGTTAGTATGTCTTAAGTTTCTCTTAATCTAAGGGTTATCTCCCATCTTTCCTTTTTTTTTTTCCTGGCAGTTTATTTCTTGAAAAAACCAGCTTTATTTAAAAAAAAATTTTTTTCGTCAGCATCTCTGTCCTGTTATTTAACGTGTTCATCCTGATCTCATTTCTTATATGCTGGTAGAGGCTTGCTCTGATTCAGGATTAGTTTTTGACAAGAGTACTTCATGGGTAGTATGTCACTTTCATCAGGAGATGCATAATGTTTAGTTGTCTTTTTTGATGATAACAGCCTTTGATGATTGTTGCCTAGGTCCACTATTTAATTAGGAGTTAAAAAATGGTGATAGTTAGATCCTCTTACTCCTTCTTCACCTAGTTGGAATACTTGTATAAAGGGCTAGTGTTGAAATTTAAAGCTATTTCTTTGTCATTTCCCAGAATGGCTTCCTTTGGATGGAAGAGGAAAATTGGTGAAAAGGTCTCAAAGGTCACTTCCCAGCAATTTGAAGCTGAAGCTGCTGATGAAAAGGATGTAGCTGAGAATGATGAAGGGAACTGGCTTCATGCCATTAAACGTAGGAAAGAAATTCTCCTTGAAGGCTGTGCTGAGAAAAGTAAACAACTGAAGGATGAAGGAGCAAATTTGGCTGAAAATAAAAGGTATGTTTTTAGAGTTTTTGTTTTCTGACTTGCTGTCAGTAATGGGATGAAGAGTTATGAATTCTATATATTCATGTTTTTAAAATGTGGTCTAGGTGATAAATTAATCAAAAAATAAGTTTTAAAGTCACCTTTAAACATTACCATAGAATCTGAAAGTATAAAGGAATCATCAAGATGCTTATAATGTCTCTGCTTTGCCATCCTTTTTGTTCTATCGAAAGTGGAATAAATGCTAAATAAAATGTAATCCAACTTACTGGTTGGTAGGAGATGGTTTCATTTCTGGAAACTTTCTCCTTGCGATATTATGTACCAGATAAAGTAGATGTTTCCTGAACAGCTTTGAGGGTGTGTATATGCAAAATGTGTATATACATGGAAAAAAAATAACTGAATACATATATATGTATGTATATGTTTATACATATACATACATATATATGTATTCAGTTATTTTTTTCACATATATAGAAACATACTTGTATATATATGTACATATGTATAAATTTATTTACATATATAACTTATTCCTCTATCTCATGTATTTATTGTAAACTGAAAGTTAGGTGTCGAGATCTGATTAAACATTTTGGGCAAGAATACTTCATAGGTATGTTTGTGCTTTATATTGTACCATATTGGGAGATAAATGACATCAGGTTGTTATTAGTGCAGCCATTGGAGAGACCTCGTGCCTATGTCAGTCTGCTATGTGTAATAATTTGCTGAAAGCCCTATTTTTATAAAAATCTTGAAACTTTTATCTTCGGTGAAGAAAATATAGTAGGAAAATTACACAACAACAGGAGGACTTTATTTGCACTAAAGATATGATTTTTAGAAGACATATATATGATCAGCAGGAGTAGTATCTGAATAAGTTATTGTTTCGGACAGAATACACTTCATATCATCCAGAAATCTAAAATTAGGACTGTGTGTTTTTGACTGGTTGTCTTCAATGTGATATTGAAGAGTTCGAGAAATTAAAAGACGTAGTGTTAACAAAACACTACATCTTTTCTTTGTTCCTTTTTTTTTTTTTCTTAGTTGGTCAGGGTGGTTAGAAGATTTCTTGTTAATCATTTTTGTCATAAATGAGTCAGAATTGAAAAACCAATATTTTAGTTTCTCGGTCTATTTTTATTTTTTATTCTGGTGTAATCTTTTTTTAAAAAAATGTATTTTAGTATATGTGCTGCCGAAGTGAGCACTTTTAAATATATTTTAATGTAAAACATAAAATGGTGCTTGAACTATAATGTATCAGCATTTCAAATTGGGAATGAAGGGTAGGAAATAAATAACAGTCAAGGACAGTTAGCAGCTTAACAGCTTAATTTTAGATTGTGAATTCTCGTTTGTTATTTTAGATACAAAGATTTTTCTCCTGTAGAACTCGTGAGATTGACTATTCTGTCTTAGTCAGAAGAAAACCAACTGTAAATTTTCCACATTTATGAAATCACTTTCAGAACATCCATAAAACATCTTTAGAAATTCCTGTAAATGCCTGTTAAAAGTTCATTAACTTTGTTTTTTTTGCCTTTTTCTCTAGACCACACTAGTGTGTGAAAGGGAAAAGCTATTCAGTTATTGCCATGGGATTCCCTCTGAATTTCTTGTGGTAGAAGAGATATCGAATTTGTAGATAAACAAAATAACTCTTGTTTTTTTGCCCACATGTCAAAACATTGAGTCATTTCACTAAAATCAGCTGGATTAGATGCTTTATTTTGAATGGAGACCACTGTGAGATTTCTTTTTTTGCTCATTATCATTTGTTTTAGAGTAATGTGTACATAGCTTTAGAAAATAACTAAACAAAATTTAAGGAATCTCGTGGAATTGAATAGTTCAACAGCTCTATGCCAAAAATAGAAATAGAGATAATAGTTTAAAATATCTAAGAGAATATGAAACTTGATTGAAAATAATATGAAAAGTATAAAATAATATAAGGTGAATTAGTAGAGTTAAATTAAAAAAAGTAAAGGCTCAGTCCCTGCATTCCAGATCAACTTTATCTTCCATCACCCTCATTTTCACTATATTTTAGCCCACTGGCCTTTCTTGTGTTTTTCAATATAGTTCATATACAACTTTATCTTATGACTTCCTGTATGGAAAGCTTTTATCTCCTGTTTTCTGATGTCTGTTCTTTCAGATCTCTTCTTACATGTCACATTCTCAGCAAGCCGCTCTCTGACTACCCAATCTGAAGCAACACCCCATATTCCTTCTTTCTCCATCACATCAGCATTTTTAGTTTTCTTTTAGCATTTCTTCCTTTTTGAAATCATATACTCATTTAATTTTTTTTTTTACATGTTATTTGTCTGTCTTCTGTAGAAATGTAGGGATTTTGTCTTTTGTACAGTATCTTCGGCTCTTAGAACAATTTGTCCTACCTACTAGGCTCTCAGTACGTATTTATTGAACATAAAGCTGCTGTTTTTAGCTGTATTATGGTTTAATAGTTTTTTGTGGATTAACTACCCTTTAGAACACAGTATTATGAGAATTTGTTTTATATCCCAACCACAAAGGGCCTTTGGGAATAGAATTTTCTTACCTTTCTCCTGCTTGAGAATATGGCACTTGAGAATAATCGCTCTTGTATATGTCTCATTGCTTTTCACATAACCCATACTTCTCTTCCCCTTCTCTTCCAAGTTGTTTTGTGTGCAGAAGGCTTTTATTTACACAACAGGAAAATAATGACAGGTTTTACAATATACAGTGTTAAAGGCTTAGGCCTTTAAGCCAGATGGCCTTGTTTTTTCATCCTAGCTCTGCCATTTACTAGCTTCGTAATATTAGGCAAGTTATTCAGCCTCTTTGTATTTAGGTTTCCTCTTCTGCAAAAAAATACCTATCATATTGTGATGATGAAATGAACTGATCTATATAAGGTACTTAATATGGTGCCTACCACATAATAAGTACTCAATAAATATTAGCTATTATTGTTAATATTATTATAATATTGTCAATTATTCTGTATCCTTTATTGATGCATTTTCTCATCAGCAATATTGTTTTCTCCATGGGGTTCTTGTGAGACTGAAATTCAGTGATGGATATAGAAATACTTTAAAAATTTGGTGTGGACTTTAACTTGCAGCTAGGAGATAGCCTGGACAGCCCCAAACAACTAGAAAATTGGACATAAGACATGAAACGATTATTTTCAAACATTGACTAATAGTCAGCATAGGACTCTGATCTTTGAGGAAAGAGACACAAATGAGGTGATCCCTATGATTTCCCTGAAGGCAATTTCCTCGCTATAAGGACATGGGTGGGAAACCAGACAGACCTTAGTGGTCTTGCTGAGTTGAGGAGATGGAGATGGCTTTTGGAGAGGCTAAGGCAGCTAGACGTTGTGGAATAGTATACCAGAGAAGAGGGAGCTACTCAGAGAAAGAGCTCCAGCAATCTGTAGGAGGTCCCCTTGAGTATTTGTTGAACATTAGGCCATGCAACTGTGGGGAAAGTTTTACAAGTTCATGTAAAATGATTGGGGAGTTGCAAGTTGAACTAGTCCCAGAATTCATACAGACCAAAGAGATAGATGTTCAAGCTTCAACCACCCAGAGTAAAGTCTTTAGTGGTCACCAGGAACATTAACTGTCTCCAAGGAGTCTACTATGCCTTAGTAGAATGACTACACTATCCCTGGAGGGAAGGCTACGCTCAAAAACAGGTTTTGAAGGGTTCAAACTGATACACAAATTACTTAACTACATGTCAGAACAGAGCCAGAAATTTTCAGATAGTCAAAAGGATAACATTTACAATATCTAGCATCTAATAAAAAAATTACTAGACATGCCAAGGAGGAAAAAATTGTGACCCATAAACAGGAGCAAAATTAGTCAATAGAAATAGATTGAGAAATGACATAGATGATAGAAGCTGTGGACCAAGAGGTTAAAATGGTCGTAACTGTGTTTGAATATTTAAAAGGTAACATAAATCTAATCAGGATTGAAATGAAAGATATAAACGAATGGAACATCTAGAGGTGAAAAATATAATATCTTAAAAAATATGTATACACACCAAATGGAATTAATAGCTATGTCAGTTGAGTCCTTTGAGAAGCAAATGCTAAGACCAGGTTAAATATCATGCAGAGATTTTATTAGTGGAAGCACCTGTGTGAGAGACAAGTGTAAGGGACCTGGGTAATGTGGGAGAGCCATCAGACTACAATGTTTGTCTGACCCTGGGTGAAGGAGAGAAGGAAGAAAGATTGGTAGAGGTATCATAGGCAAGATCTTAGGTGGTCTTGCATCAGAGGAGTCCTCGCTCCCTAGGAATGGGCTTGTCTTAGTATCCCTGCTGCTCTCAGTCAGTGCAAGGAACAGCCCATGGGAAACATCCTTCCTGCAAATGTGGCTGTGGATTTAGAGTGCAGCAGCTAAGGTGGAGGTCTACTTGAGATAATGGACATCTCTAAAGTTCTGAAAGAAAATGAAACTATCAACTTAGAGTTCTGTATAAATATAGAGTTCCACATAAATATCTTTCAAAAATAAGTCAAAATAACTTTCTTGGAGAAACCAAAACTGAGATAAACCGTTGCAAGTAGACTTGCACTTCAAGAAATGTTAAAAGAAGTTCTTCAGGTGGAAGAAAATTATGCCAGATGGAAATTTGTATCAAAACAAGAGTGAAGGGTGCCAGAAATTGTAAACATGTGGGTAAGTATGAAGAATAATGTTGTTTTTAAAGTTTTAAAAATTCTTTTAAAAGAAAATGGATTTTAAAAAATATAGCAACATATTGGAGATTTATAACATATGAAAGTAAATATATGACAACAATAATAAAAAGCAAGTAGAGACAAATCGTATATTGCTTTAGGCTCTTACATTATAAGTGAAGTGATATAATATTATTTGAACCTAAACCTTTACCAGTCATTGAAAATTAAGACTCATAAGCCAAAAATGAGAGATAAAATAAAATAATTGGAAATTAATTTTAAAGTACCATTTACAGTATCATCCCCTCCAAAAATTATTAGGACAACCATTCAACAGTATGTGTAAGAACTATATACTGAAAACTACAAAACATTGCTGAGAAAAATTTCAGGAGACCTAAATAAATTGAGATATATATGAGATATCATAGATATGTATGAGATATGATATATATATTATATATATGTACATATATACATATATATCTATGAGAATACATTATATATGTATATATATATAAAATATATATAATGTTTACACTATGTTCATAGATCAGAAAAAATTTTAAGACATTAGTTTTCCTCAAATCGAACTGTATACTCAATGCAATTCCAATCAAGATAGCAGCAAGCTTGTTTTTTATAGTGATTGACAAGCTTATTCTAAAGTTTATATAGAAATGCAAAGAATCTAGTGAAAATAATTTTATGGAACAAAACATAGAGAACTTATACTACTTTATTTCAACACTTATCATATTCTTGAATGCTGTACCTTTATAGTATTAGTGTAAGGATAGACATATAGATAGATCAATGAAAAGAATATAAGGTACAAAATGACACATATATATATGGGCAGTTGATCAAAAATTAAAACTTCTGGTTAACAAGATGTAATTAAGAAAATGAAAAGTGAGAGCACAGACTGGGAGAAAATATTTACAATAAATATCTGACATAGGACTTGTGAGAATATATAATCTCACAACTCAATAATAAGACACTATGCAATTGAAGAATGGACAGGAAGTTTGAATTGAAACTTTGCTAAGGAAGAAGTACAAATGGTCAATAAGTACAAACAAGCTTTTCAGCATGATTAGTCATTAGGAAATTTCAAGTTAAAACCATGACATATTACTATATAACCACTAGAATGCTAAAATTAAAAAGGTTGACAATGTCAGGCAAGGATGTGAAGCAACTAAAACTATACATTGCTCATGAAAATGTAAACTAGTTATACTACTTTGGAAAGTAGTCTCACTGTTTCTTATAAACACCTACCTTACAATTCAGTAATTCTCCTAAATATTTAGGAGAAATCAAAACATATAGCCACGTAAAGACTGGTCTAACAATGTTCTTAGCAGCTTCGTTCATAGCAGCCATGACCTGCAAACAACCAAAATGTCCATCGAACAAGTGAACGGATAAATTGTGGTATATCCATCCCATAGTATCTTACTGAGAAATGAGAAGGAATAATTGGTGCATTCAAAAATCATGTTCAGAGAAGGAAATCAGAACGTGCTTATAGTCTGATTCCATCTGTGCAGAACTCTTTAAGGACAAATCTATAGTGACAAAAGATCAGTGTGGGGCCAGGAATCGGGGCAGGGTAGCTGAGAAAGGCCCCAGGGTACTTTTGGGGTTGATAGGAATGTTCTTCATTGTGATGGTTGTGGTATTTACATGGGTACATACATTTGTAAAAGTCCATCAAAGAGTAGGCTTAAAATAGGTACATGTTTTGGTATATAAATTATACTTCAGGAAATTTGATTTAAAAAACCAAACTTAATTGCTTATGAAGTGTAAAATAATTCTGTTTCATATATATGTTCAAGATATATTTTTATTCAATATTTGCTATTGTTTTGCAAGTTAACTGGTAGAAGGGACAATTTAGATTTTAATAAAACTCTCTAGATATTACAGATTTTGGGATCTTGGTCATTTTATCACCTTGTCAGCCTTCTTCAGTCCGTCCTCTGTTCTAGGAGCAGTGGCAGAAGTCCCCAGTCTTAATCTAGAAGTTGGGTGGGGATTTTTGCAGTTGCGTATATTCACAAATTGAGTTTGAATCTTTCCTTCTCAATTTAGCATTTCAGAGGATGTATAACAATCAGGTAACCTTTTGGGGGTTGTGTGTGTGTGTGTGTGTGTGTGTGTGCGTAAAATGGTAAGGATTAAGTGCAACAAAGTATAGAACAGCTTTGAACCTGGAATGAGTAATAATCCTTAGAGTGGTAGAGAAGTAGAGATACCTCTAGAGAAATTGCTTAGAGAAGGAGGCAGGGAGGAAGGTCGATGAAGAGGGGTGAGCCACTTCTTTCTGATATATTCTTTTGCCTCCTTGTGATTTTCTTTTTTTTTTTTTCTTATCTTTTTTTTTTTTCACCCTCAGTATTTTCTCATTTAGTTTTATTTAGCACATGGAGAGTTGTCTGTACACATTAAATGCAGCATGGTTCAGGTGTGTTAATGTCATCCTAAATTCTTTGTAACCAAAATCTGGTTTACTCTTCTACCCTATCTCTAGTTTGGGTGCTTTTTAGAGACAGCATAGTGAATCTAATGGGTGACTGTGGATCTTGAAGTCATTTGACCTCATTTCAGATCCTAGCTTTATCATTTCAAGGTATAAACATTAGCAGATTATTAACTTTTTAAGTGTCAGTTTCCAGTTTCCTCATATGTAAAGTGGTGAGATTTATCTCAAGACTATTGGGGGATTAAAAAGCAAGTGCATGTAAAAGAGCTTAACATGCCCCCAGCACCTAGTAAGCACTCAGTACACGTACTTTGGATCTTATATTTTAGGATTTTATGTGTAATTGGTACATTCCATTTAGTATTACTTTTCTTTTTGAAAGTTACTTTGTTTAGACATCTTTTTCTAGAATTATTGCTAACGAGGATATACCGTCTCAATAGTCTGTCACAGTGTGGGTCCTAACTTTGATATATTGGCTTTTAAGGTTTCAACCACTAGATGGTGATATTTGGTTGTGAAGCTAAGTGGTCTGTTTTTCTCTGAGAATTAGTGTGTATGTGTGTGAGGCAGGAATATAATTAGAATTTACCATGAGTTGTCTCCAGAAAAGTGTACCTACCAAAGTGAACTTGAGGGTGATTTGGCTGGGTGACACACATTCTATTGAGTGCTAGCATGGATAGATGTAATGACAATGATCTTCATTTTGATGTCATCTGTTCCTTTCTCTCTTTTGGCTCTTTCTCACTGGTATACAAGTATATCCTTATAGCATCCATTTAAAAGCTTCTCTTGACTCCGCATGCCCTACCATTTCTGTTCCCTTTCACCATAAATTCCATTTCTTGATGAATTATCCTCTCAGTCCATTTCTAGTCAGGTTTCTGTCCACGCTAATCCACTGAAACCACTCTTGTAAAGGTTATATGACCTCCATCTAGTCAAATTCAGTCATCGTGTCTCTGTTCTCATTTTCTGTACTTTTCACAGTTTGGCATAGTTGACCACTCCCTTCCTAAAAACACTGCTCCCTAATCTACAACATTGTCATGTTTTTCCTTTGTTTCAATGTCCACTTCTTAATTTTCTTTGCTTGCTTTTTTCTTTTGCTTATTTTCTAAATATTGGTGGGCCACAGTATTTAGAAAGTACTTCTTGTCTTTTCCTATGTAGCCTTTTCCTTCTTAAACTTAGTCTCCTGCTTTCAGTACCATCTTTGTACTGTTGACTACAAATATATGTGCTGTCTTCCCACCTGAATTCCAGCCTCTTAAATCTCTTGATGCTTACTTTATACTCACTTAGATGTCTAATTAGTATCTCAAACTTACTGTGTACTGAACAGAACTCTTGATTTTTCTCCCAAACATCTGGTCCTTTCCAGTCTTCCCTATATCAGGAAAAGGCCCCACCATTTGCCCAGTTATTTAAGCCCAAAAGCCCGGGGTCAGCTCTGTTGATTTATGTGCCAACCACAGCTAATCAGTCCAACTCAGCTCCAGCTCCCTGCCCTTGAGACAGTTCATACTGCTCCTGTGACCACAAAGCCCTGGCAGCTGCTGCTGTTGCCATAGACCAAAGAGCCCCCGTGTATGGTGCTGACAGTGAAAGACCATTATACCTCGACACTGGCCAGTTTGGACCTGTGGCTGCTCTGGAGGGACTGGATCACATACCCAGAAGTATGAGTGAGTTAAAGCCTTGTGGGGGAGACTTTGATTGGTGGGAGACAGGGTATGGTAGCGAGCCTGCAGATAATTTTTGTCCTTCTCTCCCTTCCCCCCCCCCACCCCAAACTGTCTCCAGGACACAGAGATTTCATATAGTATCTCTGAAGAACCTCTGCAAGCTTAGCAATCATCTGTATTTATTTTTGAAACTGTTGCCAACTTAACATATACCTTGTATTTATTCTTCCTCTTTCCTGCCTCACTTCTCTTTTATTCCCTCACTCTTGCTCCCTGGGATCCTTCTCCCCACAAAGAGTTAGCCAGTAAGTTCAGGCCTCATGCTCTATTTCCCAGGTAACCCAAGCTAACCATCTTCCTGGATTCCTTTCCTTTTTTTCAGTCCTCATATCCGATCCAAGTCGAGTAGACTTTACTCTTTAAACATATTCCAAATCTATTTTATTCTCCCCTCTTTTTTCATTGTTATCATCTGATTTAATCTACTGTCATTTTTTATCTAGATTACTCGTGTAGCCTCCCGTGCTCATACGTAGACCTCTGCAGTCCATTCTCCTCCCCTGGACCTGACTGATCTTTTCAGAATAAATCAGTTGATGTCTCTGTGTTGTGTAAAAACTCTATGGATTCCCCATCACACATCCAGTTAAACCCATAGTCATAACCGTGGCCTGCTAGTCCCTAAGTGATGGGGCTTTGGCCTCCCTCTTTCGTCTTACACTCTCCTTCTCCTACTATAGCCATGCTGGTTTTCTTTGCTTTTCTCACAACATGGAGTGTGGCCTTGGGCTCTTTCTTCCCTTTGTCTGAAATGAATTTTCTCCAGATCTTCAGTTAGCTGATGACTTTTTAACATTCAGATCCCAGCTCAAATGTCTTCTTAGAGACCTTTCCTGACCGTGCATTCTGAGGAGTCACTTGGTCGCTATCACATCACTCCATTTGTTTTTTTATCCTGGTACTTATTGTATTTTAACATAAAGTTTGTTGTCTTTTTCTGCCTTTTTTTCCACATGCAAATGTTCTAGAATGTAAGATTTAGAAGAGTAGAGTTCATTTATGTCTTGTTAGATGCTGTATGCTCAGTACCTAGAATACTATGTGGCCCAGAGTAGGTGCTCAATAAATATTTATTAAATGAGTAAACTGATAACTGTAGAGCTCATTAAACTTGAAGCTACAGTAAATTAGAAATCTAATTGAGAGCAAAGTAGCTAAACACTTTGACATTTCTGTGTGGTAAATGAGTGTGCTAACTTATTTGGCTTGATGACCAGCTGTTCCTTACCTCAGTGTAGGGTATTATCTCACCCTGCCCTTGTGTAACCCCTGAAGCTATTCATTTTTCTCCCTTCCTTGTGCTAGTTTAGTGGCATACTGTTAGTGTTGTCTTTAAACTGGCCGAATCAGACTTTGGTCACTTATTAACCACAGTGACTTTAATCCAAATTTTTATCTTTTAATGCTTCCTATCCAACAGCTGCAGAAGGGCTGTGTCTGTTCAGAGTGTTCCAAACTGAAGTTGAATTAAGAGATATGCTGTAGGAATTATGAGAGACCATTTATTAGGTGCCAAGTTTACCTCTGATCCAAAAATGGAGGAACTAAGTAGTGTTAGTCTTTATTTGTAGGCCAGGAGAAATAAGTCAATAGCCAATGGAAAACAGCTCACTTGTTCCTTTAAATAAACCTATGGGTAACAAAGCACATTTCATTTAGCAATGCCTCTGCTATCAGCAATAGTTATAATTTCAAAATAAAAGCAGTGCAATAGAGAGGAGAGAACATTTTTCTTTTTTCCTCAAATCAATGTACCTGTATTTGCACACGTGCATGCTTGTATGTGTGTGCATACATGCATACCTGCCTAATGACAAAACAGAACTAGTGATAGTATCATCTTGAACTTTTTAGTTTATTTTGTACTTTGGAATAATGTAAATTTAGGTACCTAAGCAGCTTTTTTGGGGTGGGGATGGGGTAAGCCGTCCTGTTTCTCAGTGATAGTGCTACTGGCATGTTGGGCAGAACAGTTCTTTGTTGGGCAACATTGCCCTTTATCTTCCAGGAGCATCCCTGATCCCCTGCCACAAGTGCCTTCCAAGTCATACTGACAACCAAAAAGGCCTCTCTACACAGTGCCTTAAATGCCCTCCATGGGGTGATAACTGCTTCTGTTTGAGTTAGGCAGAAAATAGGACTAAAAGTAAAAAGGATGTTTGACAAATCTGAGAAATTTTAACAGTGGCTGGGCCAAGTAGAAAAGGGGCCGGCAAACCACTTTGTTTTTATAAAGCTTTATTTGGGCACAACCATGCACATTTGTTTGTGTATCATCTATGGCTGATTGTATGCTATAGTAGTACTGAGTACTGAGACTGTATGGCCCACAAAACCTGAACTATTCACTGTATGAATCTTTACTATGCTGTCCCTTGGTCTAGAGACCAAAGACCTCCATCCCCTTCCTCAAAAGGCATACAGACTCCTGAAATCTCAAACATCACAGTTTCTTAAGGTCTATATCTAACATTCTAATCTCCTGGTTCTTTCTACCCATATACCCAATCTCCTAGTCTTGGGATTTCTTGTAATTTCTGTACCTGGAATGATGAGATAGAACAAAATAAGGATTGAAGTGTTTGCTACTTTTGTCTTAAGGTAGAATTACTTTTTACTTCTTTCCCTTTTTGTTTTTTGTTTTTTTGTTTTGTTTTGTTTTTTGATTTATTATCAGCATGCCAACTCCTGGGCCCTCTTTTCATGTCTTCTGTACATCTGTCTGATGGTTTCCAAGACTTCTCTTGAAGAAGTAGAACAAATGAGGTGGATAGAATCTGTGATATTAGCACTATGTTCTGGGCAGTGTAGAGAATGCGAGTAACTCTACCTTTTGGTCACTGAACTCATTAGTAAAGATAAGATAAAAATACATGGAGGAATTAGAGAAAAATTAAACAGGAGACAGCATTGGGGTAGTTGGAGAAAGCGATGGTTTTGTATTTAAAGAGCTGGCTTCAAATCCTGTTTTCTGCAGGATTAATAATACCTTTGGATTAGTCCTGTAGCTGCTTTCATACTTTGTTTCCTCATCGGTAGAATGAGAACGAGTAATGCCAATCTTATAGGACTTCTGTGAGTACTAAGTGAATTAACTTTTTGTGAAAGTTGTATGTTAAGTAATTATATCTTAAATGCTTTTGAAAACAAAACACTTTAGAAATATGTGTTACTATGTGGTCCATAAAGTGGCATTCAAAGTCTTCATGACGAACATGAGATTTTAAATTAGTCTTAGAGGAGAGAGAGCCTTTGAGTAGGTGAAGAGCAGGAGGAACAGAATCCTTGATGTGCATGTGGATGAGCCCTGGGGACGCACGTGAACAGAGGCATGATGTGTGGTAGGGACTGGGCGAAGACACAGCGGAGTGGAGCAGAGGTGTAGGTGGTGAGTAGTAGAACAAAGATTGGACAGATGGCCTAATACTGCAAGAAATATATTTGCTAGTATTTTTAAAAATTTTATTATTTCATGTATACAGTACATCGGTTAGATATTTATATAGTTTATGAAATGATCCCCCTGATTACTCTTTCTCTCCTCTGACTCTCCTCCTAGCCATTACATTAATGCGGACTGCATTCCCTATGCCATGCTCCCCATCCCCATGACCACCTATCAGCTACTAATTTGTACTTCTTTAACTCTTCACCCTTTTCTCTCATACACCCCCACCCCTACATTTGCTGCTATTAAATCCTGCAGAATTTACTAGTAATTTGTTTGTTAGAAAATTATGAGCAATTATTATGGAATAAGTTAATTTTCTAGAGAAAGAAGACAGAATGTAACTAATATTTCCAAAGTTTTTCACATTGTGTCTATAATAACATTTGCAAATATTATTTAGAGTTAGGCTTGAAATCACCTACTGGTTTTAGATGTAATATTAAAGCTTAATACCAAGAGATTAAATTTCTTTGATGTATATATACTTTTTGTTAAGAACATTATAGGGAATAGCTATAAATAATCAGAAATGGGTATTAAATTATATTAAGTATTGTTGAATGTCATGTACTTTTTTAATCCATTATCTGTTATATATGCAACCTTTCATAATTTTTTTGTGAGGTGTACCCTACATGGTCATGTGGATTTGATACTTTAATAACTTGTTGGATTTAATTTGATAATTCTTTATTTAGGATTTTTATACTTACCTTATGGACTAGAAAGTTTTCAGTGATCACTAGGATTAATTTTCTTTTCTCAGATAATGTATCTTTCTTAGGACAAAAATGTGCTTTTGGAGTAGTCCAAATATGCTGAGATGCATTACGATTCTTAAGACTACGTTTCTAATTGTGGAATTTAAGACTTAGGATTAGGCAGTGGCAGCTATTTTCTTGTCAGGGCCTTTCCATATTGTCCCAGTACATCCTACAAAGACTTGGACTACTCCTTGTTTCCACCTTATTCCTTCAGAAATTATTGATATGTGTTAGGTGCAATGTACTTTGATAAGCAAAATACCTATCACACTGTTTATGTAAAGATTTTGGTTTCAACAAAGACAGAAATAAATGTAAAGTTTCTAAGTGTTCTATAAAGAAAAAGAACTGTGTACCATGAGCAAGTATCACCAGGATGATTTAGATAAGGGGCCACAGAAGGCTTCTTTGAGGAAGCAAGAAGGCAAGTGACTGGGTTCATCCAGGTGAACAGAGGGAGTCCTAGTTATTGTTTTGTCTTTTGCATACTTTGTGATTTTAGCATATATTTATCATTAAAATAAGGCAACTTGCTATTGTCTTGCCTGCTTACTACTGTATATATTTTTATTTGATCTAAATTATTTTATGATACCGAAATTAATTTCCAGTGAATTTTATTTTGTGTCATTTATGTGTATGCTAAATGAATAAATAATATACATGGTAAAATATTTTAAATGATCCCTGTATCTGAAGTAGAAATTGAGAGATTAAAATTGTGACTTTTTACTTATTTCAGAAAATTCATTGTTTAGTGTAGTAAGGAGTAGAATATAGTAGTTGCTTTCAATACGATAATTGAGAAACGTCCTGTGCTAGGTATAAGCTGACATCATTATTTGAGCTCCTCCCTGTTTCCAGAGTGAATTGATCCATCCTAAATTGTTTGTTCTTGTCTATATTAAATTAGAAGCTTTTAAAGGCATGTTTGTTCTTTTGTGTAAGCAAATAGTTTAAATTATTATTGAAAGTAGCTTTTATGACTTACTTAATCCTGTGTTCACATAATGCTAATAAATGATAGTAAGTAAAATGCAGAGCAGTTTGCAGTTATTTTAAAAGTATATTTCTATCTTTTACTGGAACGCTAGTTTGAACATTGGCTCAACACTTCTTCCTGGTCAGTTCCCCTTTCCCTAAATATGGTTGTCTTGAGAAAATATGCAATTAGGAAATATATTTTTTCTCTTTCATTGTTTTTTGCTTTTTTTTCCTGAGCCTTAAGCTGCTCGAAATTAGGGTCCTCGTGATGAATGTTCATTGTATATAACTACACATTATTTTGTTCTTAATTTCTTCAGACTGCTACTCCAGATTTTAGACAGAGAAACTCAGAATAATTTAGAGATTTTTTTTTTTCTCTTTAATTCAGGAAATAGATCATCGTCTAAAAGCTGGAACCTGATTTACCTACCCTGGGTATCACGTGATTGTCAGTTCAGTTAGATCTATCTAAAACTGTTTTCAGTATCATTATAATGTCTATTTGAAGGCTCCCACAAAATCAAGAACATAAACTAAACTTTATTTTTTATTGAGATATAATCAACAACAATATATTAGTGTCAGGTGTGCAAAGTAATGATTTGATACTTGTATATACTGCAAAAAAAACCAAACTAAGTCTACTTGATATCCATCACCATACATAGTTATGAAAATTTTTTTTGATGAGCACTTTCAAGATCCACTCTCCTAGATATTTTCAAATATGCACTATAGTATTATTAGCTATAATTGCCGTGCTGTACATTACATTCCTATGACTTATTCATTTTATAACTGGAAATTTGTGCCTTTTGATCCCCTTCACCCATTTTTGTGCCCCCCTCCACTCCAGCTCAGACAACCATCAATCTGTTTTCTATATCCATGAGCTTAGTTTTTTGTTTTGGTTTGGTTTTTGTTTTTAGATTCCACATATAAGTGAGATCATACAGTATTTCTTTTTCTGTCTGACTTATTTCCTTTAGCATAATGCCTCAAATGAGAAGATTTCATTCTTTTTTATGGCTGAATATTCTTCCATCGTGTATATATGCCACATTTTTCTTTATTTGTTTGTCTGTTGATAGACATTTAGGTTGTTTCCATGTCTTCGTGATTGTTTAGTAATAATGCTGCAATGAACATGGGGGTGCATATGTTTTTTCGAATTAGTGGTTTTGTTTTTTTTAGATAATTAAATACCCAGAAATGGAATTGCTGGATCATATCGTCGTTTTACTTTTAATTTTTTGAAGAACCTCCATATTATTTTCCATAGTGGCTGCACCAGTTTACATTTCCACCAAGAGTGCACCAGAGTTCCCTTTTGATTTGCATTTCCCTGATGATTAGTGATGTTGAGCATCTTTTCGTGTACCTTTTGGTCATCTGTATGTCTTCTTTGGGAAGATATCGATTCAGATCCTCTGCCCATTTTTAATCGGATTTTTTGTTATGTTGCTATTGATTTGTGTGAGTTCTTTATATATTTCTGGTATTTATCCCTTATCAGATATGTGATTTGTAAATATTTTCTCCCTCTCAGTAGGTTGCCTTTTCATTTTCTTGATTGTTTCCTGTGCTGTACAGAAGCTTTTAGTTTGTTGCAGTCCCACTTCTTAATTTTTCTTTTGTTGTCTTCGCTTTTGATGTTAAACCTAAAAAATCATCCCCCAAACTGATGTCAAGAACCTTACTACCATATTTTCTTCTAGGAGTTTCATGGTTTCAGGTATTACATTCAACTATTTAATCCATAAACTAAATTTCAAATAGTATATGCTGAACAAAAGAAAGTCATGTCTAATAACAAAATCTATACTGAACCAGAAAATTTATTTCTATCATTACATATTTTGGGGCACAATTATTATAAATATTATTAGAAACACAATATGAAACAAGATGAAATCCTAAAAGTTCTTGACATCATAGTTTTTAGTAAGGAAATAAAATGAGGAATCTTAATATTAGCTACTAATTTGCTAAAAATGTGGCTGTATGGGATTAGCTTTTAAATTTGTTCTGATAGTTCTACATAGGCTCATAAAATTGTGTTTTACAAGTAAACAATAAAAATCAAATAGAAATCTATCATGGTATTAGTAGGAGATGATGATTCGTTTAGATTGAACATGTTGTGTTTGAGATATATATTCCTTCTTATATTCTTATATTCCTGCTTAATTATCTTTTTTTTAAAATTTAATTAATTTATTTTCTATGATGACATTGGTTAATGAAATCCAATAAGTTTCAGCTGTACACTTGAACAGTAAGACATATATGTATTTACCTCCCATAGTTAGATTTCTTTCTGTCACCACATATTTGACCCCCTTTACCCCGTGTACCTCCCTCCACCCTCCACCCTGTCTGGGAACCACTAGTCCATTGTCCATGTCTATGAGTCTCTGTTTGTTTGTTCTGTTCATTTGTTGCTTTTAGGTTTATATCCCACATATAAATGATATCATGTAATTTTCAACTTTTTCTGTCTGGCTTATTTCTCTTGATTATCTCGAGGTCCATCCATGTTGTCGCAAATGGCAGTATTTCATCTCTTCTTATGACTGAGTAATATTCCATTGTATATATGTATCACGGCGTCTTTATCCAATCTTCTATTGTAGGACACTTTGATTGCTTCCATATCCTGGCCGCTGTGAATAATGATGCTATAAACATTGATGTGCAAATATTTTTTTGGATATGGGTTTTCGGGTCTTAGGGGGTAAATACCCAGTAGAGGGGCTAGATCATATGGTAGATCAACTCTTAGTTTTTTGAGAAACCTCCATACTGTTTTCCATAGTGGCTGCACCAATTTGCAGTCCCAACACCTGCTCAATTATCTTGATCTTATATTCCTATGCACTTATCTTCTCATTTGTCTCTTCAGTATTCACAGAAATCCTTCCCACATGAGTTGTCAGCATTCATTGTTCCCACTGTCTTACTTCCAGTTCACTCTTTAGTTTGGCTTCTGTCCCCTCCATTCTAAGAATACTGTTTTGGTCAGTGTCAGCAATGACCTACATGTTAGTAGATCTTTCTGAGGTATTCAGAACAACTCATCAGTCTCTCTATGACAGACTTCTCTCTAGGTTTCTGCGAAACCACACACAGTCCTGAATTTTCTTCTTCCTCTCCTCTGCTTCTCAGTTGTCTTTGCTGGCCTGTTCTTTTCTGCTTGACCTCTGAAGTTTGGAAATGCCATCTCTGGTGTCTTTTCACTTTTTCATCTACTCTCTCTGTATGTGATCCTACCTAGTTCTCTGGTTTGTTTATTTTATTCTTAACATTTTTAATGAAAAGGAAGAGGCAGTAACATATGTTCATCATTTTAAAAAGTAAATGCAGTAATAACAAAGGATATACACTGAAAAGTAAGTCTTGCCCTCACTCCTGTTTTCTGGACTCTTAGTTCACTTTCCCACGGGCAACGACAGCTACCAGTTTGATATCCTGCCAAAGACGATCTTTGGATTTATAAGAAATAGAAACCTAATCTTTAGATTTGTAAGAAATATAAACCTAATCTTTAGATTTATATTTAATGGCTGTATAGATCTCTTACCATCCAGACTCTTACTCTCTAAAATCAGGGACCAAAAAGATTTGGATATGAAGAGGTACTTATATTTTATTGTATGATATATTATAATGTATTTAACTTTTGAGAAAGGATGTTTTCATCTTTGGTTTTTAAAAATTATATAGTGAATATCTTTTCAGAGATATAAATGTACACATATACAGGTTAGTCCAAAAAGAAAGATTGGTAGAGATGGAATTGCTGTGTCAAACTGGGTGCATTTTTAAAAAATATTTTACTTTTTTTTCCTTTTTTCTTTTGAATATATTGTTATCAAGTAACAAACTTGGGTTTTAAGGGTTACTGCATGTGTGTATACAGATGCATAATGTGTGTATAAAGAGAGAACGTGCATATAATTTTCCAACAAAAACTGGTTTCTAACGTTTTATTATGAAAAATTTCAAACATAAAGCAAAGTTGAATGATTATACAGTGAACACCTGTTTACCCATCATCTGAATTCAGCAATCGTTATCTTTCTATATTTGCTTAATCTGTGTATGTTTTAAAAATAAATGGCAGACCTTGTGAAAGCATGTTCCTGAAATCTTTGATATGAATTTTCTATCAGTAAGGACATTTTTATATATAACCATAATACAATTAGCACATAAGACAGCAATAATTACCTAATATATTCTAGTATCTAATACATATTTGGTTTTGCAATTGTCCATAAAATTTCTAAAGCTGATTTTTTTGACTGTCAAGGCTCATTTATTGTTACTGATTGTTATGTGTTTTAAATCTCTTTTAATTTAGAGCAGGGTCTACAAACTACAGTTAGTGGACCAAATCTAGTCTGCCATCCATTTTTGCAAATCAAGTTTTGTCAGAACACAGCCCCACTCATTTGTATTGTCTCTCTGGCTGTGTTCACACTACAGCAACAGTTGATTCCAAAGCCTAAAATATTTGCTATTTGGCCCTTTACAGAAAAAGTTTATGGGCCTTTTATTTAGACCATTAGAACAATTCTCTCACTTAAAAAAAATTTTTCCCATGACATTGACTTTTAAAATTGACCAGGCAGATTGCTTTGTAGAATGTCTCTCGTTCTGGATTTGCCTCATTTTTTTCCCCTCTGGATCATTTAACTTTATCCTCTGTCTCATTTTCTGTAAACTGGAAGTCAGGTCTAGCAACTTTAATTCAGGTTCAAAAACCTTTTTTTGTGCGAGGCTATTCGTGCCGTTGTTTACTTTCTGCTACATCACGTCATGATGTATATAATGATGCTAGGATCATTTAACAGTGTTTGTGTAGTATATTAGCCTTATCCTCCATTATGCAGATCTGCATCAATCTTTTCCGTAACGGTTTTAGCATCCACTGGTGGTCTTGCCTAGATCATTATTTCATAAATGATAATTTTTTAAATTGTGATATTCCTTCTGCATTTATTAGCTGTTTTTTCCCTCATAAAGAAGAACTTTCCCTCATACACATCTTAGAGGTTTGTTATTTTTATTTCTAAATTATGGAAGGGAAAAACTTCCATCTCTGTCTCTTATAAAGGTTTTGAAAATAGTGTTCAGGTTCATAGTCTCTTATTGTTTCCATAGTTTAAATTAAAAGTGTTCACTTGAAATAGAGCTTTTACGTGAGTACGTGCACATGTATTTCGAAGACTAGATTGAGGAGAAAGGACGAGAGGCTATTTATTTGTGTTTCATTATAAGGATTTTTCTCCTTTTTTCTGTAAGACTAAAAATCAAAAATTTAAATTATGATTCTAATTGTTAAACATTTAGGCTAGTTTCTAGGGGATTAAACAGCCTGACTACTATTCGTATTATAGATGTAATCTTGTATTTAAAGAATATTAGTATCCTTTGAATTTTTGATTAGCATAGAGATTACTAGCTCTAATAAGTAAACCAACTGGGAACTGTAACTATATTTCTTATGAAGCTGGCAGGTCATATATCAGTAGAAAATCTGAAGGGAGGTAGTATAGATAAGTAATATTTATTTCTTCCCTTATTGACTTTTTTCTTAATTAAAGGAAATCGATGAGAATGATATCTTGAGTTTTACAAACTTCTTTCTAAGATAATCTCATTTCCAGTCAGTTTTACATCAAATATAATATATGTATTAAATTTGACCTCTAACATATGATTTTTCTTCTTCAGTAATTATTATTCATAGGCCACTTCCTTCCAAAAGAGAATTGTATGGCCAAAGGGTAATTTTTTTTTCTAGCTTTATTGAAATATAATTGACGTATAACATTGTGTAAGTTTAAGGTATACAATGTGATGATTTGATACATGTATATATTTCAAAAGGATCACTACAATAAGTTAGTTAACACAGCCATCGTTACACATAATTACTTTTTTGTGTGGTAAGAAAGTTTAATATTTACTCTCTTTTGCAACTTTCAAGTATATAATACACTATTGTTAACTATAATCATAATAACTATAGTACAGTAGATCCCCAAAACTTACTTATCACTGAAACCTTGTACCAAAGGGTAATTTTTAATGTCTAACAATAGAGAACCCAATTGAGTGAATTTTGCATTGGAATAATAGTAATCATTCTTTAAGCATTATGCTGCTGAGAGAAGGATTTGATGATTTAAAGACGTGAAAAAAATGTTTTGTGTGATATACAATACATTAAAATAAACTGGAAGAATTAGCAATAAAATGTTAACTATATTAACTATAATTATCGTCTTTGGATGGTGAAGCAATAAAATGTTAACTATATTAACTATAATTATCATCTTTGGGTGGTAAAATTATGAGTGTGTGTGTGTGTGTGTGTGTGTGCGTGCGCACGTGCATTTTCCTCAGGTGTAGAATGCGAGGAAGACCTGATTTAAGAACATTTTGCATTAAAAAGAATTGAATACCCAGTGCAAGCCAACAGTGTGTTTTAGTTGCCAGCATAGATTTGCAGTCTTAGGCTGCCCGAATAGATGTACATGTGCAGATCAGAGAAGGAAGAGGCCACTGGAATCTGCAGCACCTACCTTCCTCCTCCTCCCCTTTCTCTCCTTTCAGAAGCTGTGGTTTTTAAAACAATGAAGCTCAGACTTTCTCATTCCTTCTGTGTATGTTCCATTTCATCTTTTCCTTTGCTAACTTGAGTTCAGGTGAGGCTCTGGCTCTAGACAGATCCTTGAGTTTGGCAAAATCCTTGATAGAGAAATCATTTTCAGTAGTGAAGCTCTTAGAGATTTGGTTTGTGACAAGAATATTTCTGATACAGGCAGAGGCAAGGAAGAACATAACAGCATCATGGTAGCACATTATAAAAGTGAAGTGAATAATGGTCATTGTCCAAATCGCTGGCAGTTCCTAAAATTCATGTAAGTAGTCTTTTACCCAGAGTTAAACTAGGTGTTTAAACAGATATCTCCTCAGGACTCAGCAGGGGCCCCTGTTAGGGAAGAAGATGTTAACAGTGGTCAGGGCAGTAGATCTGATAGTCCTCTTTGCATATTCAGATGTGGTTTGCCTGAGAACAAAGACTGCCACCAGCCTTTTTGGCTTGTAGTTGTACATAGCCTGCTTCTACAAAATAAAAATAGCCACTGCTACAACCTATAATGGCAGTTAAAGCAGGCTTTGTAAAGTACACTCCCACCTTGTTGGCCCTCACCCTTGCTGCTAGCCATGGAGCGGGTACCATGGCAAACTTATTCTAAGCAGGCTCTAGCCCATTTGCCATTTGTCGATATGACATAAGACCGAGAAATGGTATTGCCCATACGTATTATTCACTAGTAAAGGAACTCCATAGCAAGGTGAAAACAGAGAATGTACTTTTTTATGTTCTTCAACTATGTATTTTCTACCAAATTTTGTCTTTATTTCTTTAGTTCTTTGCTCCCTGCTTAAATAATAGTGCAGATCAGCCCACATCTTGGTTGTTATGTTTGGTTTGGATCTTCACATATTAGGTAGGAAATTATGCACAAGAACACATATAGGGGAAGGGAAAGGTCTGGAAAATAGGTAACAAGAAGTGATTCAAGAGAAGATAGCACATTGATAGGGCTTAATATGCTATGAGAGATATTATCAGTCGTTAAGACCCTGGTTTTTATTAGTGTTACCTGGGGAACTTTTTAAAAATTGCAGATGCCTGGGTCCTACTCTGAGAATTTCTGAGAATTTTGATTGAGCTGAGGCAGGGACCAGCGCATGTGCCTGCGTGTATGTGTGTTTCCCTTCCCTAATCCCCCTAGATCATTCCGTATGTAGCTAGGAGTAAAAACTGGTGCATTATATACTTTCTGTTTAGCTCTGGAAAGCAGAACTAGTAGCATTGAGGGAAAGTACAAGGTAGAAAGTTTCAGCTCATCATAATGACGAATGTTCTGGTAATTACAGCTTTCTCATTATAGAAGTATTCAAGTATACATGAGTTAATCACTTGTGAAGGATGCTGTGAAGATGACCCCTTTAGATAACATGTAGGACTTACTCATTCCATAATTTTATTTTTTAAAAAAGAGAGTGCTGTTATGCTTCTGCAGATTTGTCATGGAGTATGCTAAAATCAGTTTTGGGCATATCAAGTTTATGAGACATTTCAGTGGAGATGTTAGTTGACTATATGGCTTTGGAGCTCAAGAGAGAGACCTGACTGGGAGATCATCAATGAAATTACCATCTCCATACTATTTTTCATTCATTTGACCCATATCTTATAAACCTACCATGTATTAAGAGTAATGAAATAAGACACGATCTCTGTGTTCATGGAGCTTATAGACAAGGAAACTTAAAACTGAAGAATCTTTACAAAATTACCTGGAAACTTTTAAATCGTTGTCGCTATCAGCTAGGTTACCGCAGTAGAGCCCAGGGTTGCAACTGGATTGTAAATTCCTACGAAAAGTTCTTTATAGCATATCTAAAATGAATGACAACATGTGCAGACATTGAGGATGATGAAAAAAAGAGACATTCTGGTTATTTCTCAGCCCAGAGTGCGTGCGAGATTATATTTTCATTTATATTTTCATTTATATTTTGCCTTTTCCTCTTTTGCTCTCCTTTCCCTTTATCTCTTAAAATTTCTTGCTCTTTGTAACATCATTATTGTCAGTTCTTGAATAGCTATATTTCTTGATGAACAATTATTCCTTACTATCTGGTTTTTAAATTTGGTCATGTACTCTCAAGGACTTATTGAAAATATGATATTAATGTAACTTTAACAACTACAGATATCGAGAGGCGATTCAGAAGTGGGATGAAGCACTACAGTTAACCCCAAATGATGCTACCCTATATGAGATGAAATCACAGGTAATGATCATAAAGAATTTCACTTTCATTATGAAATTGCACTACGTTTGTTTGGTGAGCAATGATAAACCAAAATAGCATTTTCTTCCATTTTCTTGTTAAAATACAATTTATTGGGGGGAAAAAATAAGTTACCATATTATTTATAGCTCTTCCTTATGTGTCCAGTTAGAAATTTGTTTACCTTCACAATGAAGTTAACTTATTTCAACCTAACTATGGTAAGATATGAGCAGATGAATATCTTTTAAAAAGTCACTAGTGATCTTCTAAATAAATGAAATGTATTTGCTTTCCTTGGAAATTAAGTGTAGTAGACTTAGCAATAACTAAGTTTCTTCAGAATTGGTATGGATTGGATTCTGGATGATGATATTTCTCTAAAAATGGCCTAGTCCTTAGCCAAAGGTCAGAATAGACTCGGTTTATTAATAGTTTAAGAATAACATTTACACTTAAAAATACATATCTACTATTTTATAGGAAAGTTGATAAAGAAAACCTTTGAGCACCTAGATTAGGTTATCCAAGAGATTTCAAATCTCAGAGTATTACACATATTTTTGGCAAGGAGTAGTTGTCATTCAGCCTTGATCTACACACTCAACAGAATCTTTCAGTTAATGATCTCAAGCATAGGGCACATTTTTTATCAGCTTCGATTTGGGTTTATCCAGGAAAAGCCCAAATAAATTACATCTACTGAATGAAGTGCTATGAGGACCTTCATTTGGATAAGTCTTTAATTTTCAATCTTGAATATATATATATATATTAAAGGCAGAATTTGTGGCAAACTGTATGAAATGAGTTGTTTAATTTGGAACCTGATAATGATGATTGTGTCTCAAATTATGTGAAATGCATATGGTCCCAAAGATTATAGATAAAATCCAGCCCTTTCTCGTGGGTAGAAGGTAGAAGGTTCTGGAACTACTTGATTTTTCTGGTTTGCATGGTATGAAGAACCCAGTTGTGTGGAGGCCTGTGGAGTGTTTAAATAATTTTTATAGTAGGAAGATGTTCACTAGGGCCAAGATGAGTGGTTGAATAAATTTAAATTTACCTAGTTTAACAGCAAGTCCTGGGGTACCCTGAAAACCACATTTAAACCACATTGTAAAGAATAAATAGAAGTGAAGTTGAGAGATCAAATAGCTCTGAGCCACCATGCTAGTATGACTGCATGGTTTTGACAAGATGGATAATAAGGTTAATAATTAAAAAATGAATAGTTTATATTTTTATAGTTATTTTAGGAGTAGGAAGAATAATATAATTCCTGACTCCAAATGGCAGAGGAGGGGGTCAAAACCACTGAAATGCTATGTTTGCCAGACTAAAAATATATTTTTAAAAATGAAAAGAGTTGTTTATGTATGGTTATCCATTAGTAGTTTTTTAGCTTATGAATATTACTGACAGGTTTTGTTTTTTTTCTTTTTGGCTGTAGGTTCTGATGTCTCTTCATGAAATGTTTCCTGCAGTTCATGCAGCAGAAATGGCTGTTCAGAGAAATCCACATTCATGGGAGTCTTGGCAAACTTTGGGGCGTGCTCAGCTTGGATTAGGAGAGATAGTCTTGGTAAGGAAGTCAGGTGATTATACTGCTGATATTTTATTTTTACATGTTTTTGATCAGCTAAACCCAAAGGTTA
Organism: Pteropus alecto; assembly: GCF_000325575.1. Lineage (NCBI taxonomy): Eukaryota > Metazoa > Chordata > Mammalia > Chiroptera > Pteropodidae > Pteropus > Pteropus alecto. The sequence continues at coordinate 3,269,106 of NW_006441995.1, read as the reverse complement.
GTCATGTATCAAATCTATGCAAAAATTGAATAACAAATTATCTCCTAAAGGTATTAAATGATAAACACAAATCAGAGTTATTACCAAACATTTTTTTCCGTTATAAATGCCATTTATATAAGGGTCAGAATATTTTTCAGGTATTTGGAATCACGGACATTAAAAAAAATTTTTAACATAAAACATTGACATTTGGTAAATGTTATTTAAATATAAAATAAGCAACTTTCAAGTTAGTTCTTTTCATCATCAAATATAGTACATTATGAAGTACCATTAGTATTACTTTGGAGACAAAACCACTAAAAGATTATGCTAGGGAGGGAAGAAAGTAGAATATGGGAGCGTAGTGGTGATAACTATTTGGACTGAAAAATTGCTAAGCTTAGTGAGAGGAAAAACGGGGAAGAGTAGAAGCTTATAAAAATTAAATACTGTGTAAAGTTTACTATAACCTGGTACTTAAAGCATTTCTCAACTTGTCTGAACTATACCTTGTAGGTCACAAAGGCCAAGGAGGTGATTGTTAGCTCTGAGAATTGTCCTATTTTTGTTTTGGCAGGGCTTCTATATCCCTGATGACAGCTAATTTCCAAAAAAATGTTTGCAAATCTAATGTAATGTTGCCAAATTTCCTTTTCGTCATTAAGTAAATAAAGATTTTTCATGCTTTTCTTGGCCTTTTATGGTTAAAAATAAGACAAAATAATTAAAAACAAATAAAAAATTTTCGTTAAAGGCTAAAAAAAAATGGTAAACCAGGAATTTAACTTGGCTAACAATGGTTTTAGTAAGTTGTAGATAAATTAGGTTTTTCTGGCACTCTTGTAAATATATTATTATTTCTGTTTACAAAAAAAAAGATGTTTGTCAAATTCTCAAAAATAATAAGTAGGAAATTTTGATGAGAAAATAATCAATTGGAGTAGAGTAACTTAAAAATGATATTGTGACAGAAACCAGATCAGCCAAAGGCCATTTTCTTTCCTTGCCATTTAACATAGTCATCTTTTCTCTCCTGAAGACTTAAATCATCGCAGAATTGGAAAAAGAAATTCAAGAATTTGGTTTTCTAATAAGCTAACAGGAAAACAACAAAAATTTATCATGTAATACTTTTTCCTATTTCTTCTTTTTTTAAACTTACAGATCATTATATCTTTTGCTTGTAAGTGCCTATTAGATAATGGAAAAAAATCTCTAGGATAGAATGTTTAGCAAAAATTCTCCTAAAAATAAAGAAAATGTACTGCAGATGAGATAACAAATACTTTAAAACAACCAATAAAAGTAAAATTATTCAATATTTAAAGTTTTTAAAATAAGAGTACTAGTTGTTCAACTAGGTTTTTGTTTTTTTCTATTGATAATGATTCTCTCCACTATATTGTGAAATTCTTGGAGGAATTAAAAGTGTTATTTTGTCCTCATTTAATGTTTTTTAGGGCTCTACTTAAAAAATCTAAACTTGTCATTTTTATGTACACTTCATCTCTTCTTTTGAAAGACTGGAATAGTTAAAAAATGACTTTACTGAATGTCGTAATGAAGGGATACTATGAAAAACATATTGAAAGCAAGCTAAAATTTCTAACATCTAACAATTCTTACTATATATATGTATGGATTAAAACATAAGAAAATGTATATTTAAATAGAACAGGCAGTAAATTAAAAGTCAATAGTTGGATATAGCTCTATGAGTAATTATTTAGCTTTTTATGCAGAATTGGGTATGTATGTTGGAAAATGATTATAGGCTTAGTTCTTCATTTTCTAATTTGAGGTACAAAAATAGACTTTTTACTTAAGATCTTTCTTTTCTTAACATAGGCATTATTGCTATAAATTTCCCTCTTAGTTCTGCTTTTGCTGCATCCCATAATTTTAGTATGTTATATTTTCATTTTCATTCATGTAAGGATATTTTCTAATTTCTCTTTTGATTTCTTCTTTAATTTCTACATATTTTTAAATTTTCCAGTTTTCTTTTTGCTATTGATTTCTAGTTTTTTCCAGTGTAGTCAGAAAAGATACCTGGTGCATCCTCTTAAATTTGTTAAGACTTGATATGTAATATAACGTGATCTATCTTGGAAATGTTACATGTGCTTGAGAATAATGTATATGCTGCTGCTGTTAGGTGAAATGTTCTGTATAGGTTTGTTAGGTCCCTTTGATTTATAGTGTTATTCAAGACTTGTGTTTCCTTATTGATCTATAGCTATTTTTCCCTTCAGTTCTGTCAATGTTTACTTTATATACTTAGGTGTTCTGATGTTGGATGCATATATATTTATAATTGTTTTATCTTTCTGAGGAATTGACCTTTCTATCATTCTTACATTCTGTTATGTTAAAAAAAAAAAAAAAAGACATATATGGATTATGTTAAATATACTCATTTTTTAAAACAAAGCAAACGAAAAACCCTAACCTTTTTTTCTTTAGGCAATTCGAAGTTTTCAAGTAGCCCTTCACATCTATCCAATGAACCCTGAAATATGGAAAGAAGACCTTTCTTGGGCAAGAACGCTTCAGGAGCAGCAGAAGGTAGCCCAGAGGATTAAAAAAAGTGAAGCACCAGTGGAAGTAACACATATCTCTCCAAAGTCAATTCCTGACTACGACTTTGAAAGTGATGAGATTGTTGCTGTTTGTGCAGCTATTGCTGAAAAACAGAAGACAGTTTCAGCAAATAAAACAATGGTTATTGTGTCAGCTTCTGGTACTGTAGAGACTGTAACTGAGAAGGAAGATGGTGCTCTACCACCAGATGGCTCTGTTTTTATCAAAGCCCGATGAAGCATAGAAATTATTTGAATCTATCTTTTTGATTGCCACTTAAAGCTTTAGGCATAGGGGCATTTACTCTGGAGAAACATAGAGAAACTCCTGTTTGTAAAATAAATTTTTCAGATGAGGTATATAAAAACTAAATGGTAGAATTATTGTACAGTGTTTGGACTATGCTTTGATAAGTTATGATTTAAACTTCTTAAAATTAGAATTCTGAACAAAATGGTTTTTGATTAATAAATAATCCAAATATATAAGTGAATACATTTTAAAGACACAACTTGAAAAGTAAATTCTCAAATAGTGAATAACTTGATGGCCAGTGTTATTAAAATGTTGACTTGTTGACTTCTGTTTTATGATAAAGGAAGTAGGTGATTTCTTTCCCTCCTAAAAATATACTGCTGTTACAATTCTTTCTTCTGTTTTTCTTCTTTCATTAGGGTAAGTCTGTCACAAAGCTTGAAAATTTTTGACATTCATTTTGATTCAAAATTGTCATTTGGTTATATGTAGACTCTTTGAAAGTTTGGCTGGAAATGCATGCGAATGTGTACATTCTGAACATTTTCTGTAGTTTCTCTTAATTCTGATTTGTGCTAATGTTTTGACTTTAAAATTATAACCATGGTAGTTGCCATCTTCAGTATTTGTTAGATGTGTGAAGTACAGATAAATGTAAGAATGATGGTTTTATTTTTTTAATTGTTAAAGTAGATAGTCCTTACCACAAACGAGTCATTTTTAAGATGTGCATTTAAAAAAAAAAAAATGAATGGCCCTTTAAGCTACATTATATATTGTACTGCAATGTTGTCCTAGTCAAAGCAGTATTTTATTTTAAACAGCTTAAAAACCTTGAAAATAACTTGCTTTTGCTTATAATTTTTCAGCTAATGGTTTGGAATTCCTTTTTAGATAACTTGTTCATAACTACTCAGTGAAACGAGAAATGATCACAATTTTAAACAGCTAAATTATATCTTTCTAAAAAACAACATAGAAATGTTATTGTTAGAGTACCAATGAGTGAATAAGTTAGGTACAGCATAAGTGGAAACTGAAATGTAATTTACGGCATGATCGCACGAGTAGAGAAGGATATATTGAAGAAATAGTTCATTGAAACATTACAGTTATGTCCACAAATCAATATGGTCATTGCTAACGTGAATTATTTTATATTATACATATTGTAGTACAATTATATAGAACTACTGGGTACTGTTACTTCTGACACTCAGGAATCTATTATTGGTGTAAAATTAATTTTATTCTTGTTAAAGATGAAAGTAAGTTACTTTATTTTCAGAAGTCTTATTCTGTTGGAGCATGTAAGTAATTGTCTAAATTTTTCTGAGATGATTTAAAAATTATTTTCTTTTAGCGGAATGTTTACCTCTTTTTCAGAATCAGAGAAGTTAGCACTTGCCTTGAAAAGTATTATATTTTCCCCCATAGTTACATTATAAAATTAGCTCTGGTTAGAGAGGTTAATTTTAGAATGATCCAAAAAACAAATATTATTTGTTATTTTATTTAATAAGAAATATTCTCAAACGTTAGATAGTTGGGTATCTAGAAAAGTGAGCACTTATTTGGTATGTTGTTTTGAATAATGAGTGTTTGTTTATTGTGTAATTTGTGAATAAATAGTTTTCTTCTATATTTTAAAGATTTGCCTATTTTGTGCTGTTAGCTTTCGAAAAATTAGATTGATTTATTAATTTCTTTCTTATATGAAAATAAAATATGTAAAGCACCTTGTATAATATCTCACATATAAAGTACTCAGTAAATGCTAGCTTTTTCTTTGAAGAACTTGAATTAGTTTTAACTTCAGTTTCTTCTAATTTTAAGAAAGGAAGAGAAATTCTTTGTAATCTTTCCTTTGTTTAAAAGTGAGAAGTCACTACTTCTGATATTATAGGACAGATGGTTATCAGTTGGGGATTCGTCTTGGTATAAAGTCTATGCCTCAACCCAAAAGAGGCAAGACCCAGGATGGGGTACATATAGCCACTATATGATGTTTAAAGACCCTGTGTTTCCTCTCTATTGACATTGGTAGGTCAGAATCGTCTCTTCCTTACTCAGATATAAGACATAAGATGGTTTACACATAAGATAGAGGAGGAAAAATAATAGTGAGTTGTGGAGAAAGAAAGCAACTTTCTTTTTTCTAGGCCATAAAAGATGCTTAGCTAATGCTCTTCAATGCCTGAAGAGAAAAATGTATACATTATTTTATAAGGATGTGAATATTGATATCTGACATTTACTAAGCTTGTTAACTGTAATAACAAATTATTTGAATCTGAAAGAAAAATAATTCATGTTCATGATAGTAATATAATTAAAGATGTTTAATATACTTTCTGAAACAACACTAAACACTGAAATTAACTCGATTATAATTTGTATTTTTCTTGTTTGAAAATTATATGGCATAGACACTCATTAGTCAGAACACTACTCGCCAAGACTGTGCCTGATAATTTGAGATTATTTAGTATTCTCTAGACAATAGGTTCTTAGATTATATAGAATATTTATTTTAAATGTACTAACAAATACTACATAAACTTTGAAAAGTCGTGCAAGAACCTAAAGCTACTACAGTTGAGGTCTATGTCAAAATTGTATGGCAGTCTCAGTAGGAAAAGCTTTTAAATTGATGTTATATGGCAAAACTATAACGAAGACTTAAAAATGTTTTGTCTCAGAAAGCTGGAGTTTCCATGATTATAACCGATTAGTATAGCCTTTTTAGTTTGAAAATTATGCTTTATGTAATGATGTCAGAACTCGTTTCATTGCCATTCCCGGCAGTAGGAAATTGTCATTTCTTTAATTTCAGGCTTCGTGAGTCAGAAGCCCTTCTAAACTGACTCTGGACTTTGATTTCATGACATAACGTATCTAAATGAGTTGTGAATTGACACAAGAGCTATAGTTTGGTAATTATCTTCAAATCAATGGCTACAGTAAATGTGTTTTTTTCCTGAGAGATTACTATTAAACTGATGGTGTATTTTGTAATTGATGGCATTTTAGGATTGACAAAGTAATGTTTTCTTAACCAGTAATAAAATATAGAAATTTGTAAATGATTTACTCATTACCAAAGTAAACTGAAATATGTCACCTTAGTCACTTACAATTAAATATGCCCACTTGAATGGAAGCGAAGGAGTGACCCTACAACTAATGTACAATGAATTGTGCCTTAATGTGTGCTGTTTGTGAACTTCACCTGTTGTGAAAGGTTGAGAAATGTTAATTTACCTTGTGTTGGGAAGGCAGAGGGTGGAGGTGGCTTCCTTTCACAGTGCTCTTTGGACATCCACTAACCAAGGAATCCTGATCTCTCCCTTCTTCCTTCCTTCCACCTCCTCAGGAGAGGGAGTGTAGGATAAATAACTGGACATAAAACGTCCTTTCTCCCCTTCTTTTGGATTTGTCATGCCTGCAGAGAGCCTATGTTGTGGTCCCTTGCCAGACATGTAATTTTTGCAGAGAAGGCTCTGCATTTGCAAGGGAAAACCGGTGGTTTGCAGGACCGCCCATGCCTGGATGAACAGGTCTGCCTAATTCTGGCTTTGACATTAGGTGGTCATTCTTGGCACAAACCTAAAAGTACATCCTCTAACTGAGACTTCTTCTGACATCACATCTGATAATAAATCTGACACATATTGAATCTCTATCTGCCTGACTCTCTTTGTCTCGAGTAGCTCAGAAATCAGGAGGGGACAAAGGCTATTATGATTTGCTCCAACCCCAACAAAGATTAGTGTAGCTTATATTTCAAAGTAAGCATGAGACAAAAACAAATTGGGAAATTATTTATTTTAGATTTTTTTTTAAATCATGGAAATTCTCCTTAATAACAAGGTAACTTGTAAACATTTATTCAGGATATTTAAAAGGTCTATTGACTTTGGAATTGTAGTAGACCACAATATTGACTCTAGATTTAATTGGAAGGGAAGAATGTAAAAAGAACCATGGTATCCTCTGCCCACCCTGTTGACTTTATTAAAGTATAATTTTCATATAATAAATGCACCCTTTATAAATTTATAGTTTGAGTTTAGACAAATGTGAATACCTATGCAATCACTATTACCATCAAAATGTAGAATATTCCCACCACCCAAAAAAGTTCTCCAGTGCTCACAGTCAGTTCTCTACCACCCCAACAACTAGCACTATTCAACTACTTATCTGCTTTATGTGACTATAAATTAGATTAGACTTTTCTAGAATTTCAAATAAATAGATCATACAGCCTGTACTCTGAATCTGACATTTTTTGTTCAGCATAATACTTTTGAAATCTGCGTTGAGATTCATCCATTTTATTATGCATATCAGTAATACGTTTCTTTCTTTGCTGAGCATTATTCTGTTTTACGAAGAGACTACAATTTGTAGCTTTTCATATCTGTTGATGGACATCTAGGTTGTTAATGAATATCTTAAGTTTTGATCTCTTATGAATAAAACTGCTATGTGTATATGTCACAAGTCTGTGTGTGGATATAGGCTTTCATTTCTTTTGGGTAAATACTTTGGGTGGGATTGCTAAGTCTTATGGTAAGTATATGTGTAACTTTAGAGGAAATTGTGAAACTTTTCCAAAGTAGTTGTATCATTTGCATTCCTACCAGCAATGTATTAAAGTTTCAGTTGCTCCATATCTTTGTCAATACATGGTGTTGTCATTGTGTTTAATAGGAGCCACTTTAGTGGATGTGTAGTGGTGGTAGCTCATTGTGGTTTTAATATGCATTTCTCTGATGATGTTGAGCATCTTTTCATGTGTCTTTTTGACATTTGTTTATCTTCATTTGGGAAGTGCTTTTTCAAATATTTTGCCCATATTTTGTATGGGTTATCTTATCGAGTTGTGAGATTTTTTTTTAATGTTCTAAATAAAAATCCTTTATGAGCTATATGTATTGTGAATATTTTGTCCTCATCTGTGGCTTGCCTTTTGGGTTTTTTTTTTTTTCATTTTTAAGAATTTTTTTTTAATTTTTCAGTTACAGTTCGTATACAATGTTGTATTAGTTTCCGGTTTACAACATAGTGATTAGACATTGATATAACTTACAGTCATCACCTTGATAAATCTAGTACCCGTATGACAGCATACATAGTTATTACAATATTATTAACAATATTCCTTATGCTGTACTTTACATCCCCATGACTATTTTGCAACTACCAATTTGTACTTCTTAATCCCTTCCCCTTTTTTATTCACCCTCTCCAACACCCCTCCCATCTGGCAACCATCAAAATGTTCTCTGTATCTATGAGTTTGTTTCTGTTTGTTTGTTTAGTTCTGTAGATTGCAGATGTAAGTGAAATTATATGGCATTTGTCTTCTGTCTGACTTACTCCACTCGGCACAGTACCCTGTAGGTCGTTGTTGCAAATGGCAAGATTTCTTTCTCTTTTTATGGCTGAGTAATATTCCGTTGTATATATGTTGTCCATGTTTTTGCAAATGGCAAGATTTCATTCTCTTTTTATGGCTGAGTAATATTCCGTTGTATATATGTACCACCTCTTCTTTATCCATTCACCCACTGATAGACACCCAGATTGCCTCCATATCTTGGCTGCTGTAAATAATGCTTCAGTGAACATACGGTTTCACATGTCCCTTCAAAGTAGTGTTTTCGGTTTCTTCAGATAAATACCCAGAAGTGGAATTGGTGAGTTCTTCTTTGTCTCTTGTTACAGCTTTTGTTTTAGTCTGTTTTTATCTGACGTAAGTATTGCTACCTAAGCTTTTATCTTTGCTTGTTTCCATTTTCATGAAATATCTTTTTCCATCCCTTTACTTTCAATCTGTGTGTCTTTCAATCTGAAGTTCGTCTCTGTTAGGCAGCATAGGTAAGGGTCTTGTTTTCTTATCCATTCAGCTACCTTGTCTTTCAATTGGAGCATTTAATCCATTTACATTTAAAGTAATTTTTGATAGATATGTAGTTATTCCCATTTTATTATTCATATCTTTTTATCTTTTTTTTTTTTTAAAGAAGTTTCTTTAATATGTTTTGTAATACTGGCTTGGTGGTGATGAACTTCTTTAGCTTTTTCTTTTTTGGGAAGCTCTTTATCTGTCCTTTGATTCTAAATGATAGCTTTGCTAGGTAGCGTAATCTTTATTGTAGGTCCTTGCTTTTCATCATTTTGAACGTTTCATGCCAATCCCTTCTGGCCTGCCAAGTTTCTGTTAAGAAATCAGCTGACACTCTCATGGGAGCTCCCTTGTAGGTAACTAACTGCTTTTCTCTAGTTGCTTTTCTGAGTCTCTCTTTGTCTTTAATCTTTGTCATTTTAATTATGATGTGTCTTGGTGTGAGCCTGTTTGGGTTCATCTTGTTTGGGACTCTCTGCACTTCCTGGGTTTGTAGGTCTAGTTCCTTTCTGGGTTACGAAAGTTTTCTGTCATTATTTCTTCAAATTGATTTTCAACGCCTTGCTCTCTCCTTCTTCTGGTATCCCTATGATGCAAATGTTGGTACACCTGTGACCCCTTAAACTATCCTCATTTTTTTGGATTCTTTTTTCTTGTCGCTGTTATGATTGGGTGTTTTCTGCTACCTTATCTTCTAAATTGCTGATTCGATTATCTTCTTCATCTAATCTACTGTTGATTCCCTCTGATGTATTCTTCATTTTAGGTATTCTACTCTTCATTTCTGACTGGTTATTTTTTATGTTTTCTGTCTCTATTTTTATGTTCCCTGTCTCTTTGTTAAAGTTCCCACAGAGTTCATCTACTCTTCCCCTAAGTTCCTTGAGCATTCTTAGAACCAGTGTTTTAAACTCTGCATCTGGTAGATTGCTTGTCTCTATTTTGTTTAATTTCTTTTCTGGAGCTATGTTCTGTTCTTTCATTTGGGACATATTTGTCTCCTCATTTTGACTGCTTTCCTATTTTTGTGTTTATATATTAGGTAGGGCTGCCATGTCTCCCATTCTTAGAGTGGCCTTAGGTAGTAGGTGTCCTGTGGGGCCCAGTGGCGTAGTCTCCCTGGTCACCTGAGCTTGGTGCTCCAGGTATGTCCTTTGTGTGCCCTCCTGTTGTAGTCTGAGCCTTGATTGCTGTTTGCACATCAGTGGGAGCTGACCCTATGGAGCAGGATTCTCTTTAGCAGGGTTCTGGTGCCTGCCCAGTCTGCCCTTTGGGTGTTTCATCTGGATGTGAGCTTGGGTGGTGCTCTGGATCAATCTGAAGCTGGTTACCAGGCATGCCGGTCCCTGAGATCTCCTGGGAGTGGCCCTGCCACAGGCTGTGTTCAGCTGCCATGTGTGCCCTGTCCGGGGCCACCTGGCCTGAGTCACCAAGCAATCCGCAGATCGCTGCCACCCACTCTGGGCTTGGAGGTGCCTTGAGAGACCAACCCATGAACTGAGGCTGGCTGCTGCTAATGCCAGGCTTTGGCTGCTCAGAGAGAGGTACGGGACATGCCAAAGCCAGATGCTGCTTGTTTAGATTTTCTGGACCTCTGAGCGATTTCAGAAAAGTCCTCAGTGTGAGCCAAGATAGGCCATCTGTATAGAAAAGCCACTGGGAGCAGCTTGCATAGGCCTGCAATTTGGGTGGGGTGGGGTCTCAGAATCACCAGGGCAGGATAACCAGTGTTAACCAGGTTGATGGAGACTCAGAAGTGGCGGCCACCTGCATGCTGGGTTGGGGGAGGGCCCAACAAAGGATGAGTGGCCTCCACCAGCACTTTTGTCTGGGAGAAAGCTTCCAGCCCTCTCCCTGAAGCCAGAAAATTCAGTTTCTTTTCATATATCCCTGGCATACTTTTAGCTGCTGCCCCACTAGTGGAGCTAAGAGTGAATGAGTCTGTCAGGAGGTCAGTCCATGCGCGTGCTCTTTAAGAGCAACACCTAGAAATCCAGTCACCCTCCATCTAGTTCAGCCACAATCTCTGCTGATTTTCACATCCAGGTTTTCTAGGGACTGTCTCTTCCCAGTGCCAGAATGCTGGGATGAGGAACCTGGTGTGGGGCTAGGATCCCTTGCTCTTCTGGGGGATCTCCACAGCCAAGATATCCCTACCCATTTTTAACCACCACGCTGGAATGTGAGACCAGCCCAGTCTGCATCTCCGTCCCTCCTACTAGTCTCGAGGTGGCTTCTTCTGTATGTCCTTACCTCTAGGACTCTGTTCAGCCAGACAGGTGATTTTCAATGATGGTTGGTCTGTAGTTTAGAAATAATTTTGATGTGGTAGTGAGAGGAGGCAAGCACAGTGTTTACCTACTCCACCATCTTGACAAACAAAAATCGCCTTTTTTTCTTAATGATACCTTTTGAAGAACAGACGTTTCTAATTTCGATGAAGTCCTATTTTTCTTTTTCTTTTATGGTAGTGCTTTCTGTATGCCGAGAAATCTGTACTTACTCCAAAATCAGAGTCTTTGTTTTCTGCTAAAAGTTTTATAGTTTTAACTTTTATAATTAAGTCTGTGATCTACTTCAAGTAAATTTTTATGTAAGTATGAGGGTTGAGGGTTTGTTTTTTTTTTTAATGTCCAGTTATTCAAGCACAACTCATTGAAAAACTGCCCTTTGCTGTTGAAATACCTTGGCATCTCTACTGAAAATCAGTTCACCATGTATTGAAGATTTGTCTGAGCTTTATAATCTGTTACACTGATCTATATGTCTATCCTGATGACAATACCACTGTTTCGATTACTAGCTTAAAAAATTTTTTTCTAGCTTAAAAATTATAGTCAAGTAGCAATGTGATTTTTTCAACTTTGTTCTTTCCTCCCACCAAATTGTTCCACTATTCTAGTTTCTTTGCCCTTCTATATACATTTTATAATCTACTTGTCTCTATCTACATGCAAGTCTCCTGGGATTTTGATTGGAATTGAGATGAATCTATAAATCAGTTTGGGAAGAATTTCTATCTAACAATGTCATGTCTTTGAATCCATGATTATGGCATAACTCACTGTTTGAGGTCTTAATTTCTCTTTGTAATGCTTTTTAAATTTCTGTGAATAGATCTTGCCCATATTTTTAAGTTTGTCCCTAAATATTTCATATTTTTGATGCTATTACAAGGAGTGCTTTTCAAATTTTATTTTCCAGTTAGATACTATTACATAGAAATACAATCAATTTTGTATATTGACCCTGTAGCATGTAAAATTCAGTGTTCTCTCTTGCTATGAGTCTGTTTTGCTGGTCCTTTTCAGGTATATATGGAGAGCAATCATGAGATGATTCTTGCAGCATCTTAGACTCAGGTTTGGTGGTGGGAGTGGTGGAAGAGAGCAAACTTCATGGCTCGTATTGTCCTAAAACTAGTACAAGTAATTTAAGGAAAATGAGTATTTCTGCATTAAGGTTTATGACCAAAGGCATAGCTGACAGTAAATTCAAATTTGCCTTGATTTTTTTTCATGGCCCTTTGTTTTGTGGCTCCAGTAAGAAACTTGTGGAGAGGAGTCACTGTGCTTTGGGAAAAGACTCTTTCAGTCCATGGTCTTTTGGTCAAAGTACCTTAATTGCTCTACCAATCTCATAATCTTTTCTAACATAATTGACCTGATTGGTCAGATTGTCAAAGATTCTGAGATGGTATTAAAATTACTTGTCTGCTAAATCCTTTTGGGACCAGGTAAGATTTAATACTAGCCAATTAGACAATCAGAACTTTCTCGCACAGAAAATTTGAAGCTCTAAATGGTCTAGAACAAGCTTCCTACAGTAAGAAACCATCTTTGCATAACATAACTGGTAAGCCTTATGAAAAAAACATGGAAGGCATACAATGTTAGAGTTTACCTTCATTGGTTATTCTTTTAAGAATAAGCCAGACACAACAATAAAGACATTGTTATGCACTGGATTGTGTCCCCTCTCAACTCACATGGTGAAGCTCTAACTCCCAATGTGACTGTATTTGGAGATAGGGCCTTTAAGGAGATAATTCAGGTTAAATGAGGTCATTAGGGTGGGCCAATATGACTGGTATCTTTATAAGAAGAAAAACTCCAGGAATGCGTGTGACAGTACAGCAAGAAGGTGTCCATCTATTTGCAAGACAGAGAGAGGATACAGGGGAAACCAAGCTTTCCAGAACCTTGATCTTGAAATTTCAGCTTCCAGAACTGTGAGAAAATAAATTTCCGTTGAAGTCATCCACTCTGTGGTATTTTGTTATGGTAGCCCTAGCAAACTAATAAAGACATATAACCCGATTTTAAAAATGAGCAATTTGAATAGACATTTCTCCAGATAAGATATACACATTTGGCCAACAAGCACGTGGAAAGATGCTCTACATTATTAGCCACTAGAAAGACGCAGATCCAAACTACAGTGAGATACCACTTCACACTCAGTAGGATGGGTATAATCAGAAACATGGACAATAACAAGTATTGATAAGGACGTGGAGCAATTGGAACCCTTGTACATTGCTGGTGGGAATGTAAAATGGTACAGCCACTTGGGAAAATAGTTTGGTAGTTCCTTAAAAAATTAAACATAGTTACCGTATAACCCAGCAATTTTACTCCCAGGTACATAGAGAATCGAAAACATGTTAACACAAAAACTTGTACAAAGATACTGTATTATTAATAGCCAAAAAGTGGAAACAACCCAAATGCTCATCAACCGATACATAAACAAATGTGGTATATCCACATAATGAAAAATTCAGCCATAAAAAGGAAATGAAATACTGATTCATGCTACAACATGGATGAACTGCGAACATATGCTAAGTGAAAAAAGCCAGACAGTAAAGACCACATATTATATGATTTCATTAATGTCCAGAATAGGCAGATCCAGATAGTGGTTGCCAGGGGCTGGAGTCAGAGAATAGAGTGAATGCAAATAGGTATGTGTTTTCTTTTTGGGATGATGCTTATGGCCTAGAATTAGTTGGTTGCACTTTGTGAGCATATGAAAATACAGGGCAAATTTTATATGCAAATTATATTTCAATTTAAAAAATTAGCCAGAATCGGTGTTCTGGATGGTGAACTTGAAGTAAAGAATGAGTGAGATTATGCCCTGAATATTACCAATGTTAACTTGTGAACAAGGCTTGTTTTCCCCCATGAACATGGGTGATAAACATTTTATATTATATATACATACATACATAAACACATATGCACACACATAAAAATCTAGGTGTTGTCTTATTGTTGGTATATGCGGGAGAAAAACAAAAGCCTCTTTCACAAATAAAATATCCTCTGAAAACATTGTTTCTTAGGCATGGGTTAGCATAAATTGGTGACTTAGAACTACTTCTATTGGTGAAACAGAACATTTTAGAAGTTTCAGCTGGATGCTCCTTTTCTGAGCTATCCCTACCTCAGCTGAGAATCGCCGTTCCATCAGGTCTGTGAAAATGAGTCTCGTTTATATGACATCATCCAAAGATATATTTAAAAACTTGCAAATAGCAAATTATGACCTCGCTCCTGGGGATTATTACTACTTAAAGTGTATCCTCATACTGGCAGCGTCAGCATCACCTAGGAGATTTTTAGAAATGACATCCCCCACCCCTCGCCATCCCCAGACTTACTGAATCAGAAACTGTTTTTAAGCTCTCCAGGTGACTCTTGACACATGCTAAAGTTTGAGAAGTATTTATCTCGACTGCTTACAAGCAGGAATAAATACTGTCTCGCCAACTACCCACCTATACAAACTGGTGATTTTGAGTACACTCCTCACCCAGATCTTGGTTTCGAAATACCATTCTCCAGTAAGTGGATTCAAGCCTTTCTACTATTCTTGCAACTTTTCTCTAAATTTGACATTTTAAAATTTAAAAAAATTGAATATTCCAACTGAAAAAGATACAGAAGATAACCTGAAACAAGCAAAAGTCGCAGTTCTTCAAAACCAAGGATATGGAACTCAGATTGAGTGTATTTATTTATTATAATCTCCAAAATAATTTCAGTTGGTACAACTGCTTCTTAAAACCATATCACTATCAGGCTCAGAATTTAATTACAATCAGGCGATTCACAAAAACACTTTAAGCAACAAAACATGCTTAATTTTTCTTTGAGAAAGTTTCCTTCAAATAAATGTACAGCATTACTGGGCGTGACAAAAAACTGTTAGGTGACCTTTATGTGCCCACATTCTGCACCCCTTTCCTTATCTTGTTAGACTCTTAGGATATCTGTGAAAGGCTAATTTAACCAATCCTTTCACATCTCAAAGTAAAGGCCGTTATGGTGCAGTCAGTCTTCCTCTTAAATTTTAAAGGATATTCTAGACATTCCTTAGGAAAGTAAAACTATACACAATTTTAAGGAGAAAACAAACTGCTTAGACTTTTTATATTGTACACTTCAGCTATGGGTTATTCATTAAAGACTTTTTAAAATTTATATTACATTTTAAAAAGTACCAGTTTGTGAGGACAAAAGTAGAAAATATTTGCCAGCATGTTAGGTTTTCCTGAAATCACAGTTTTCTGGATAAATACATGTAGCCATCACTTAAAAATTTTCACAATGTATTGTACATAGTTTGGAAAGAACTTCAATATTTTGGACTATAATTTTCATGTCTAAAATAGTTCTTTTCTTTATTCTTTTAATAGTACCAAACTCTTTTGAAAATCTATATCTATTTTATTAATAGGAATTTCACTGTGAATTTTTAACAGCTTGGCTTCAATTTGTATATGAAAAAAATCTAACATCTGCAACGTCAGCTGGTTATATTGGGTGGAGAGGGGCTACTATAATTTTATTATACCTTGTATTAACAATAAACCTTCTCACAGAGAAGAAAATACTTTAAATACATTAAATCATATTTACAACAACAAAATTCACATTTCATGCTTTAGTGAGACTTAAATCATCCATAAGATAGTCCTTATACTTTATTGGACAAAAGCCCTTCCATACCTGGCCTTTTTTTTTGCTGTGTGCCAGATATAAAGTTCCTGACATTATGAAAATAAAACTTCTGTCATCCTCCTGTCAAGTAGAAAACTGAAGGTAGATCCTCCCAGCAGTCAAGTTCTGACTGAAATCCTGTGTCACTGAGTAGTGGCCACCAATGTGTTTCAGACCTCAGAGCCACGTGAATCAACTTGTTTAAAAAGCATTCAAAAACCAGATGTTTTCTAATGTGAGTCACAGGACAAAAATAGCCCTTCTGAGCACAGCTAAACATTTCATTTATGTGTCTATTGCACAGGATTTTGTAAGCTTCCAGAAATAGTGCTGTATTTCTTTCTTCAGCTACTATATACATTTTTCTGATAAGTTCAGTGTTTCATTGGGAAATGTGACTTGCAGGGAGCTCCCCTTCGGGGCAGGCCCAGCCCCGCTACTCCCCCCAACCTCATCCACCAATAAGATACTCTCCGAATCCTGCCCCTGTGAGGAGTCCGAGGTCTCTGATATTCGCAAAGTCCTCAGGGAGGTGGTGTCGGTTTGGGGCAGGCTCATGCCCGGCACACCGGGAAGCAAATTTCTGCCGCCGAGGCCGTTCTCACCGAGGTCTGGCATGTAAAGGAGGGTCTGAGATGTGCTGCTGATCTCTCTCAGCTCCCTTGACAGGAAGGAGCGAGAGTGGCCAGAGATGGCAGAAGATGTCCTCCTGCTGTCTGAGCAGTGCTGTCCTGAACGGTCTCTGCGGGACCCGCCGATGCGACAGAAGAGGCATTTGATCTTCTCTATCGCTTTACTGAGCACTGTCTTCCGAAGGAGGATATATATCCACGGGTCCAGGATGGGGTTCACAGAAGCAATTCGGATGGCTTGCAGATCTGGGTTTTTGCTGACTTCTCGTACTAAATTTGGCTGATATAACTGGTTGACGAATACTCGGACCTGCATAAGTGAGATGCTCGCAATTAGATTTTATCACGAATCAATTGGGGAAAACATTTGTATGCAGTGCCTAACTTAGCAAATTTGGCAACTGCCCTCTTTCCTGGTAATAAGTGCAAAAAAAAAAAAAAAATAGAGCAGCATAAGCCTCAGGAAAACCACTGATTGCACAATTCACTTATGTTTTGAGTTAGTATAACTTTAAATACTTTTGTAACTATCTTATGAATGTCTTTTCTAGATCAAAGATGGCATACAAACATGCAATGTGTGTATGGGTAATGTGTGCACAAAATTCCCTTGAGAAGCATTTCGTTAACTCCATTTCTGTGACTACTTTTAAGGTTTTGTAATTCTAATGAAGTTTTTTTTTTTTTCAATAGCCATTGATTTCCCTTATCCCAGTTGTCATTCTATGTATTTAAATGAAACTCATTTTGTAAGTCAACTAACCGTCTAATCATCAAAAACAAAGCCAGAGATTCCTTTATTTTAGATTCTAGAAAAAACATACTGGATACTTTTAAACCAACATCGGAAACTCCTATCATCCAAAATGACCAGAGAGGTTTTTATTTTCTCACTGAGTCTGTTCCCCAGTTATAATAATCATCTCGTATTATCAACTCTTCTTTCAGAAACCTGTTCTAGTCGTTTCCCTCTAACTGCATTTCCAATCTGGATTAATTCATCAGCCGTGAAAACTAGCTTTCCCACGTCCAGTTCCTTTCCTTTCTAACTCATCCTCCAAACTGCTACCAGAAGATTATTTCTAAAATGCAGATCTGATTATGCTAATCAGCTATAAACTTTCAGTGGCTCCCTACTGCTTGTGAACTATAGTTTTGCTTCACAACTGCTACTCAGCGACTCCATCCTGAAACTCCACTCAGAATCAGTCCCTCCTTTGGGCTTGTATAGCATTTAAGCTGGTAAATGGCCTAGTGCTCAAAGAGCATTCTGGACACACCAGTAGGGATGACAACTCATTCTAGTGCAGTTTGAGCTGTTTAAGGCAAAAGGCATGTCTGCCAGCCCACCACAGGCCAAGTACGGCTTAAATGAAGTAAACGAAAAAAGAGACCCTAACAACCTATTTGCTATTTTGAAGTCTTATTTTTGGCAGTTAAAAAAAAAATTTGCCCTTACTATAATCACATTTTTGCATGCATTTAATTATTTAAGAGTGTTGTGCTTATTGTGTTAGGCATTGTGATAGATTCTGGGCACAAAAAGTTGCATTAAATACCATAAACTTCTTGAAGGCCAAGAGTAACCTATAGTGTAGAAGACAAGAAGGTAGATCAACTATTGCTGGGGGCGATACGAAATGAAATGGAGGGATATACGTAAGACCTCCAGACTTGAATGGGAGGGCATGGGAAGGTGCTTTCCGGGGGAGAGGAAGCTTGCACTGAGTTTTGATGGATGAGTGAAAGTTGCTAAATTTAGAAGGAAGGATATGACAATTCAAGTAGAGGTAATTCCATGTGCAACGTCGTGAAAGAATAAAATGATATGCCAACTTCTGGGAACTTCAAACAATTCAATGAAGAGACCATGAATGTGTGTAAACTTAAGGAAGACTTATCATTTTATCCATTAGCACTTGTTAAATGTACACTCTCAAATTTTCTCTTGAAGAGTAGATTTTTTCATCAAAAAAAATTTTTGTAACTATGTGTGAAAATGGATGTTAACTAGACTTATTGTGGTGATCATTTCACAGTATAGACAAATACAGAATCACTGTTGTATACCTGAAAGTAATATGTCAATTATCTCAATAAAAAATGTATAGAAAAAAATTATTCTTATTTAAAATATTATTAGTCTAGATCTTACTCCTAATTACACTCTTTTATATAAAAATCTCAACTGTAATTCATATAAAAATAGTGGTTTTGTGATAATTACCATGCTTTTTGTAATTATTTAATAATTATTACTTGTCTTTAGTAATTATTTTAGGTCAGAGAGAAGAAGTGAGTCTCACAGCCTAGGAGGATGCATAAAAACCATAAAAAGGAGAAAGAACTTACAAAAGCAGAGCTGGAGCCATTTAACTAGGGGCAAATATCTAACTTTAACAAGACTTGAGGGTATCACTACCTTTCCATACAGTACAATAGTTAATTTTCACGGTATATGAATCACGAAGAAAGAGTACAGATATTTTGGAAAGATAACAATTTGGATAAAAGGAGTGACTTTAAAATATTTAAAGAAATTTCATTAGTCTGCAAAACTCAACTCACATGAAACTTATTCCTAGATGATGCTAGATCGATGAGGTATAACTGTATTTATTCCTTAACTGGAATTTAGACTTTCATCAGCTACAAGTCCATAATCCTTAATCAAGAAATTGTTATTGTTGTTCACTTGCTGTTGTTTTGTTGTCATTCACTTGTTTTGGGTTGCAAAACCTGACCTAAAGTTATTTTGGCAGCAAGACTTGAACTGACTAGATTATGAAGCTAGTTTCATTGATTCCACTTGGTGTGACTACTCCTATGTGTTGCTCCAGAGGTACCGTTCCAGTGCTGATGGAGATATTACATTGTTATACAGTATATTACTAAGTTACTTTTCTAAAACTCAGGCAATTCTGAATTCTAAAGCACATCTGGTCCTAAATGTCTTGGTTGAGAGATTATGGTCTCATAAATCTCATAGAATAAAATGATGAAATGGCTTAAACCAAGATGAAATTAATAGTTTGATCTCTGGAAGACAGCTAAATAAAAATTGAACTAGAATGAATAGCAGATGATGTTTCTTTTAAAATACTTTTAAAAACTATGCTTGGGTAAATGATAGTATCAAGACCAAGCATGGCTGCTTTTCTATCTTTGTAAAACCTAGTGAAACAAAGCATCTAGGTTTCTTCCTACCATAATCTTTTATTGAGTTTCTAAGTTGTTCTTGGGCACTGAGAGATTAATCCCCCTTAGGTCTACGGGCCTTTTCTCCGATGAGAAGAGGTTTGAGGAATTTATCAAGGTCCCCACTCTGTTGGTGACCCACTCTGGTCTGGGCCCCAGACCCCTAGATGACCTCCATGTTGCTTCTTCCGTTCTACCGGGCTGGCTGTGTTCTATTTAACCTTTCTCAGCTATGGAATTCTTGGTAAAAACATGAGGCTTATATTTTACTCAAATTACATACTATGTTTCTAAGAATTAAAGAAATGATGGACTAAAACTTATTACAGGCTATCTTGGCCTGTGCTAGTCTCTAGAATAAAACTTATGGAAGGGTTTGTGCAAATTTGAGACTTGCAGCCTCTAGGTGGCAGTGTTGCTCCACTTGGGATGTTTTGGTCTCAGAACCAACCATCCTAAGGAGTGTTTTGCCACGCCCTCTCTATGATAGTTTGATATTTTAATTTATTTTTTATTTATTTTTAAATTTTATTATTATTATTATTTATGTCTACAGCACCTGGTCTTCCTAAGAGGTCTCCCATCCAAATACTAACAAGGTTCAACTCTGCTTAGCTTCCAAGATCAGACATTGGGCTTGTTCAGGGTGGCATGGTGGTAGACCACAGACTGTGGCTCCACTGGGATGCGAACTCAGGGCCTTCTGCAAGTAAAGAAGACGTGCTAACCACTACACTATGGAACCGCGTCCTAGTTCTGATACTTTTAGCATTTAAATATTTTTAGCTGGTTGTTTCTCTCACCACTATCTCAAAGAAAACATGGTTAGTACTGAAAGGAGGAAAATTTTTGAACAGTTTAAAGGTATGAAATTTGTAGGAATGTATTAGGGATAGCGTTTTATTGTTAAATTTCTGTGAACTTTTAGAAAAGTCTGAGTGTTGTAAAAACATTAATAGTGAGCTTTCATAGTCAAAAGTGATGATAGGCAAGGGAAGAATCATCTCTGAGCCTCACTTCATCAACGGCAGTAATTAATTTTCACTACTGTAGAAGGGAATGAAAGAAAGCCTATTTTATTATTTATTTATTTATTTATTTATTTAGACAGGAGAAAAGGAATACACATTTATTAATATGTTTTACACGCATAAGAGTTCACACACAAAAACGAAGTAACTAAAAGAAGCAGATTCGTGAGCTTATATAGCCTTCTTAACAAAGAAGGGAGGATTTATGCTTCAGTGGAGGTCAACTGTGGGGATTAACTAGGAAATATATGGGGAACTAATGGAAGATAGTTTGTTGTTTTTTTTATTAAGGTTTATGCAGGCTCATCTTGGTGCTGGCTCCGTCTCCCAAGATAAGAGTCACTGGCTTCCATCCTGGTCCAGGAGTGGGTGGGAGGAAGTATATGCCACCTTCACGAAGGGAAATTTATGCCTTGCTTTTAGGCAGATAAGGGCCAAGAACTACGGAAGCCCTATTTCAGAGTCCCACGGGGGCTGAGGGTGGGGGGAAGCTTACAATGAACACAAGTCACTTAATGAGCCTGGTCACTTAATGTCGTTTCAGTAACAGGGAGTTCACAGGGGGGCAAAAAAATAAATAGGAAAAGCCAAATCCCAAATTCAGGCAAAACATTATCAAAAATTGGTTATTTGAAAAGAAGACAAATGAGTTTGCATTTGCAGTGGGTTTTCAATAGGATCTGACTTGCAGCAGAGGGGAAAAAAGACAAAAATGAACAAAAGCTCTATGTACTTCATAATGTTTGAAAAAACAGAGCAATCTGTCTCACTTTAAAGGCTACTGGATTTGCTCTTTCTAAACGGGAAAACCCAGGATTAAGATGGGAATATCCACAGCAGCACTTCAGTGTCACGTGGGTAGGTGAAAGCAATTTTCTGGAATTCTTGTCCAACAGTCCCTATATGTTACCCCAATAAACATGTTCAGACAGTTTTCAGTTTTGGAAGAGTGTGCTGTTGATAAAACAGAACCTCTGAGTCAGGGGAGGAAAACACCATAAAAAATTTCACCAAATACATATAACATATGTAGTTTCTTGCAATTTTAAAAGTTAGTCTATTTTTTTAGTAGCTGCAGGTTTATGCTTGCGGTTTATTGTTAATACTGGCATATATTACAATATTCTCAATTTCTTGAGGATGACTACAGATTAGGGTGCAGGAGCATTGGAACATAACTTGGAGAAAATATCATAAATTCAACAAAAGATGTCATGACAGCAAAGCTAAAAGGAGGCAGGCTATATGATGTAGAGGTAGGAGTAGACGCCTAAGCTTTGTAATCAAACTAACCTCTATTCAGATTCTGCCTCTGCTCCTTATAATTTATGTACAAATTATAAAAGCACTTAATAAAATGGCTAACACCTAACATATTTGTTGGCTGTCATCACTTTTTGGTAACCCATTATATAGAAGCTTGGCCACTGTGGAATATATTAATAATTTGAAAACCACAGCTTAGAGGTAGCTTAGGGTACAGTTAATGACACGGTATCAAAAACATGTACTTCCTGTGTAAGAATAACCTGTTGGCAGAGAATGTCTAATTGAAAAAAGAATGCTAAAGTCTTGATTAGACTGATTTTCAGTAATAGACTGTCAAGGTAGAAATGTTTTCCAAAAAATGACGAGATCTTGTAACTGGATTTATGTACGTACGCTACTTGTTCTGTTCCAAGCAAATAAAAGGAACTATTTGTGTGTGCTCAGTTATCTCATTGCCTTGTGAAAAGTCCCTGACTGACACAGCTGCTACTAGAATTTTTTGTCACTTTTTTCTTCTTTATTTTTTTAGTGACCAAAAAAATCTTTCAGTAGAGGATGGTGGAGTTCTTGACCAGGTGGTTGGAATTCAGTTCTCCTTCCCTCTGGGTCACCAACCAGCCAGTTACTGCAGGCAAATTACTTAATCTCTACAGGTCAGTCTCTACATCAAAATTTTATTTCTGAAGTATATTTTTAAAAACTCTAACTTTCAACCTTCTACTAGGAGACTACAAGAATCACTTCCACTCTGGGGAAAAGAAATCTTGTTAGCAGATGTTCAAAAAAACCAAGATTTTATGGTTAAAAGAGTATTAGACTAGGACTCACCCATAGCCACCCAATGAGTTGCATAATAACATAAATTCTTCATCTGCAGTTGAGGAAATTGAGGCACAGAAAGAGTGAAAATATTGGCCAGCCCTATTTTCTTCCTGGTTTTTATTAATGAGATGCCTGATGTGGAAATACCTTACTTTTATGTTATCCTGTAGTCTTCAAGGTACTACGAATAGGTCTGTAATTTTATGTTAGGACTAAAAACTACTTTTAGGGATTGCCATTTTTTTAACTTGCTAAATGTATTTGAAAAATAATCAAATCCTTCAGGTTCTGCTGTAATAGTGCCCTAATTTATGGCATTACTCTTATACCTATAAATGTGATTTTTACTCATCTGAAATCCCATCAGTTGCTTTAAAACTTAACTTCCAGTTTGCCTACAGTAAACAAAAGAATATTTATTTATGCACTTTTCATCTGCCCTAATAAACCTTTGCTGATCAAATGCCGGTCAAAGCTTTATACAGACAATTAGTTTATGGTAAGCAACCACAGGAAGCTATTTGCCTAAAAACTAAGTTCCAGGCAGAAGATTAATGAAATTGGCCATTCTACCTCTAACAGAGATAAATACTTGTTACTTCATAGGAAGAAGAAAGAAAATAAAAGAAACAAGTAAGCAGTAAACACAGCTATTCTTGCATAAGGGAAAATGCCTTTCCAAATCCTATAGTGTAATTATTTAACCCTAAGGCAAAAGATTTGATTATCATATTTATCTTAACATTAGTAATGGCAGAATTAGGCACCAGAAGTTGATCTAGCTACAGAGTTTAATGGCAGACCTTATGAGGTTGTCTTGCTTGCATATTTATTTCTAAAGAATGCAATCCCTTTTATTTATCTTAAGGGTAGACTCTTTCATTTCTTCAGCTTCCCCTGTATACAGAAAAAACCAGAGATTGATTATAAACAGAAAAATAGACAAAATGACAAGAACCACCTTCCCACTAAATTTTGTTATAAAATGTTCCTTGTAGATTGTATTCACACCTTCTCTGTTCATTGATTATCTCTCGCTTTAGCAAATTTTGCAAGTTCAGCACAGTTCTTTATATTCACAACTAATTTCCCAACCTTTCTCAAATTTCTAAGCTCTATTTATGAAACATACATGTTTTGGAGAACAAATTAAAAATTACTTCTATACTAAACTCAGTATCAAGTACCCTCAAAGCCACTGTGGTTTTTTTCTTCCCTGATGCCCAAAAGACAAAAAACTTGGCTGCTTTTCAGTGACTGCTTGTTTTCCTTATATATTTTGTCAAGCTTTCTGAAATTCCAAGTAAACTGTATTTTGCTCTATAGCCTTTCCAAAGCTTTTAAATGTTTTGAAGGGTTTCATTTTCCTAAAATAAGATTAGCAACCAACTTGATTTGATAAAGTTAAAGAAAGAGATGTTTCATTTTCTTGGAACTAAAGACAAATCTGACTGCTTTATATGTCAGAGTTCAGAAACTTTAAGCTTAAATGATAATATCCAGATGAGAAACATAAAATAAATAAATAAATAAAGTTGTAAAAAGAAGCTAA
This sequence comes from Pteropus alecto, assembly GCF_000325575.1. Lineage (NCBI taxonomy): Eukaryota > Metazoa > Chordata > Mammalia > Chiroptera > Pteropodidae > Pteropus > Pteropus alecto. The sequence goes on along the minus strand of NW_006441995.1, from coordinate 3,244,849 downwards.
GGAAGACCATAGTTGTGGATAAGTTTCCCTTTTAATTCTTTCAGTAATTGCTAAACTGTGGGTAGGTGGGTAGTGCGATGACTTTTACTGCATATCATTAACTTATAATTAAATCGATTCTGAAATGAGATTTTGGTAGCCAAAACTAAAGGCTAAAAACTGAAGCTGTTACTACTTGTATGATTCTTTATTACTTACAATGTGATTACTTCTTAGCTGAGACAGTTTCAATTTTCAGAGTAAAAATACTTATTATCTACTGCACGTTACTGACTTTATATAGAATGGACAGTATTTGTTAGTTAAAATGTGGCTAATTTGCAACCACAAATATAGCTCCTATAATTTCTTGCCTCTAGCTTCTCCAATAATTTCAAAGGCTTTGTGATAAATGTCCCTGCCCTATAGGGCCAGGTCTGCTGCTTCAGTCAATAAGATGGATTAAGCATTTTGTGCCTTTGTAGATGCTGGAAGAAAACAATTCATCTGCATTAGTCAATAGCTTCAGATGCATACTTCTTACCAAAACACATTTAAAAAGTACATGCATGTTGCTAACCTTCTGGCTCTAATTCCTCTGTTCCTTAAGAGTATATTCTGTAAATAACCTCTCACTTTGTCATTTACGGTTCTGTAAAACATAAGGCAAAGGCCAGAGAAGGGAGCCCCAGAAGAAGCTGTGTTGTCTTTTCCAAAATCTCACTTTATTCTGAGTTGCCATTACACACAGTAAAATATATTTATGCGGCTCAAGTGTGACTTAACTCTGCAAATTATATGTAGTCCTGGAATGGTTTAAAGGTCCTTCTGGCCAATTATATTTATTTCTGTTTATACAAATTGGCAAGAAGCTACTGTACACTGGCTCTCAGCCACCTCTAAGTTCCTTCCATTTACAGTCATTCTTATCAGATATATAATATTTTTATATTAAATATCCCTGGACATTATTAACAAGGGAAAGACAGGAATAATAGCCCATTATATTTATTTTTCTCTTGCTCCTAATCAGCATAAGAAAGAGAAATCATCTCTTCTGCATTCTGTCCAGGAATGCAGTATTTTGAGGATGAAAAAACTCAGAACTAGTTGCTGTTAAGAGAAACTCTAGAGAAAGTATTATGTGTAGTTGCCCATTGGTTTCTGGTGCATAAAATTTTAATGACAGGCAAAGTAGAGGAGAACTAGGTAGGCTTTCGACCATTCTGCGTGTAACATTTAAAAAGTTAATTCAAAGACAATTTTAAAGAAGGTGATGTTCTAAAAATGAAGTGTACCAAAATCCAAAAGCACATACACACTGTACAAAGGCCAAAATTAGAAGCGTTCTAGAAGGGAGATAAGGGGTAATACTACAAGAGCAGGGTTTGCAGTCAGAGAGATCTGAGGTTCATCAAGAGCTGCAGGCTTTGGACCAACAATAAATAAAATGACCATCTCTAAAGCGCTATTTCTTTAGAACGGCAATGAACTTCTCGCCGTTGTTGAGAATTCAAATTCAATACCCCATGTACATTAGCGTGCCTTTAATAGCGCCCTCCCTGCCCCCCCGCGAAATCTCGCTTTTCTGGCCTCTACAGAGAATGAAGGAACCTGAGTCTGGGCCATTCCTTGTGCAGAAACAACCCACATGTGCACTGAGATGTTCTCCCAGGCGCAGCATGGTGACGAGCAGGGACTCTAGCTCGACTGTGTAGTTCTGCTAGATTATTTTATGCGAGTCACTCATTATGTAAAGTGAAGATTAAAAAGCACTTACTATGTCTTCTAGCTCTAAAATTTTACATAACCATAAGCCCCAAATCCTACATAAATCAAAACACCCAAACTTCACTGCTCGAAGGAATGGTGTACACCAAAGAGATAACCACCCTGACGTTTCGGATTCTGCTGTTTACAGTGTGGAGGATGGGGCTAAGTCACACTTACAGAGGTTTCCCCTCCACATCTGACAGAGAGGCGGGGTTTCTCGGAAGGCTCAAGGCCAATGTCAGGCAGCAAGGGGTAGGGGCTGTCCCGGGAGAGAAAGGAAACCAGGGCTTTCGGGGAAAGAAACTCGGGGATGTAGGGGAAAAGCACCTGCTACATTTCGTTAGGGATGTGGTCTGAAAGGAGGTTGGGCCTGCTCTGAGAAGCCGAGGGTGGCGATCCCAGCTGGGACCTGGAGGACACGTGCCCATTGCCAAGGAATGAGGGGAAGAAAAGGGAGCAGGAGGGGGAGGTGGATGCGGGAGAAAGGGCCGAGTGGGGCCCCTGTCCCCGCCACTCACCACGAGCGGGATGGAGCAGATGAGCACTACCAGGGAAGTGGCGATGAGTAAGATGACCATCTGGATCTCGGCACCTGCGATGCGGCGGAAGCTCCGGCGGCGGCGAAAGTCGCTGAGGCGCGGCAGGGCGGGGGAGGCGGTGGCCGGGTTGGCCCTGCAAGAGGCCGAGGCCAGGACTGCGGCGGCGACCGCGTGGTGCTGCTCGGTGCCCAGCGAGGTGCGGCGCATGAACTGGCGGTGCATGCGGAGCAGCGCGCCGCACACCAGCACGTTGCAGAGCACGGTGGCGAGAATGAGGAAGGAGCTGAAGCCCGCGTACATGTAGGAGAAGGCTGCGTGCGCCGTCACGTTGGTGGTCCAGTCGATGAAGCACCAGGTGTCCGGGTACTGCAGCCGCGAGCTGCCGAGGCCCACGTTGGGCAGCGCGCAGAAGAGCACGTTGGACGCGTAGACCGCGAAGAGCGTGAGGCCGGCCAGCCGCTTGTCCACGTAGTGGCTGTAGAAGTAGGCGTGGTTGATGGCCAGGTAGCGCTCGATACTCATGGCACAGATGATGCTGAGGCCCGACAAGCCGAAGAAGAGCAGGATGAAGGTGCTGTACTCGCACAGCGGCTGGCCCCCGGGCCACTGGCCCTTCATGTACGTGGCAATGGTCACTGGGCTCACCAGCAACGTGCCCAGTAGGTCAGTGACGGCCAGCCCACACACCAGCGTGTAAAAGGTCGTCTCCTTCTGCTCCTTGCGCGATTTGCATAGCACCACGATGGCCACCAGGTTGCCCACCACCCCGAAAATGAACATCACCGCCGGGATGGTCACCGGGCTGTTTGGGATCAAAGAGGCGGACGTGTTGGTCCCAGGGGTGGTCATGATGATGGCCGCGATACACAGCCTTGAACTGCGAGGCTGGGTCTGGGGATGGTAGGAGAGAGACAGAAGCGCGGTCAGGGTAAATTATCACTCGCAAGGTGTCATACCCGCTCTCAAGAAACAATATGCTCATGAGACAAGGGGGCAATTCAATCCTACCTTTTGGAGTGTAGCTACTTGCCTACTGCGGCCCCTGAAGGCTACCGAAATCTCCAGGTTCCTGACACACCCTGCCTGTAGCACCACTCTATGAGCATTAATAAGTTGCCATTCTCTCTTCCTGCCTCCAACCCAACTTCTCTCCACTGCCAAGATGAACAAGACCTATCTCAAGGGAAAAGTGGCTCGCTCTCATTCCCGCAGATTCTGAGTCAATAAAATTCTCATTAAAAACAGGCTATGAAAGACAACTTGGAGAGCGCGCTCTCTCCTCCCAGGCTCTGCTCGTGGAGCGCCCTCCCACTGCTCTCTGTCCAGTGCCCCCAACCCTATCTCACCTGTGGTGGCCGCGGCGGTGGGAGCCGTGTAAAACCCCAGTGTCAAGCCTCAAGTGTCCTGGACACGCCTCCAACCTGTCCTCAGCCTCGCCACGCGCGATGTGGAGCTTGCCAAGCCTTTGCCTCCTTAGAGCCGGGTCTCGGTGGCTGTCAATTTTCTGGAACGGCAGTCAGAGTGGCCAGCTTTCAAAAACTTGGGGAACCAGAAGGGCAGCGGCATGGATCAGTGAAGCCTGCTCTTAGGTTTCTTTCGCTCTATTTGTCCGTTTCTTCAAAGATGATCTAAGTTCTGCGGGGTCCGCAAGTCCCATCCGCGGGCGGACAGCCCTCAGGTGTGCGGCGGCGCGCTCAGGTGACACAGCCTCAGTCACCCGCTCGGGCCGCTCTCCTCCGCAGTCTAGAGCAGCGTGAGCGGCTATTGGGGTTGGTGGCTGCCGCTGAGGCCGCTTCTGGATCCCTGGGGGCGGTTTGAGGTCCACTGGGCCAAAAGCTCTGACCTGGCACTATTCATTTTCTTCCTCTTGGGCTGCGAGGTTTCAAGCTCCGCTCTTGCTCTTCCAGCTTCTGTACAAACTTTTCTTCTGCTTCAAGTTTCCCTGGCGGAGGCGGGCACACACAGTGCGCGGCCCGGGCGCCCATTGGCCAGACGGGAAGGGGCGGGGTGCGTCCTCTGCGCCTCGAGGTAGCGAGGCGGGGAAGGCGGCCGGCGGGAGGGCGGGGCTCGGGGCTGTGCGGGTCCCACCGCACCGCCGGGGGACGCTCTCCGGGGCTTCTGCCGCTCAGCTAGGGCGCGGGTCGCCGAGACAGGTCCCGGCGCTGCAGGCTACTGGTGCTGAGGGACCGCCGTGGGCGGGGAGCCTGGGAAATCCCGCTCTCCCTGGCACCTTCATAGCCCCTCTGAACTCCGCATCCAGAGGGCCAGCTCTGAAATCCGCGTCTCTTCTTCACTGCCTCCAGCTGCTAGTAGGCTATTTCCCTCACCTTCTACAGGCAGGTCGCAACATCTGGGTGCTGGGAAGGGAGGTCAACTGCTTTAGAAGTACCTTAGAGTAGCTGAGGGGTGTGTACGCACGTACGCGCGGCTCCAAAAGGAGAAGTAGGGAGAAGTATGGAGTGCGCGCGCCTGGCCCCGGGTCAGAAGTAGGGTGCGCGTAACGGACGCGGTGGGTGGATGGTTGGGTTGGTACGAGGCTTGGGCGGGGAAACAACGAAGAATTCATCCTGTCACCATAAATGGAGTTGGTTGGCAGTGCCCAGGCTGTGGGCTGCGCTCTGTAGGGTAGCCCCAGGCAAAAGAAAAGAAGATCAGACAGCAACCTCTCCCGGCGCAGACGTTAGAGAGGTGGCGGGTCGGTACCACATGGAGAGTTAGTAACCGTGGGACCGCTGTCTGGATAGACGCCGAGACCTTGCTCCTCCTCCCGGCAGCTTCTCTGCCCTGTAGGAACGGTTAGACTAAGCTTTGGCCTTTGTCCTGCTGTATTCACGTTAGACACCTTCACCACGAGTCTTTTGAAAGGCTGATGTAGGGTGAGACCAGGATTTGAAAGTCATGTGAGTAAAGGAATTCTCTAGTCATTTCCCTTTATGGTTAAGTCTTGGAAAAGCCTATTTGCTTTACCCCCTTTTTTTTTTGAATTACAGTTTGACTTCTTTCGTGGTGGAAACAGTTTTTTATACACATTCACTTCTATCTCCTCTATATCTGAAAATCAGAAGTGAAAATTAAAAAAAAGAAGAAAAAAGAAGAAAATTGTTAAACTCTACTGTGCAATTATAACTACTTCACTATTTTTTTTTTTAACCATAAAGTAAGACTTTGTGGGCCTTCACACAGTGTAATTTCCTAGAAAAACCATGTGACCTATACGTTGTATTTTAACATATTGCATTTCTTCACAGGGTAAGTAAATAACTCGATTCTTTTATATGATGGGCAGGCACTTATTCCTTAAACGTTATTTCATGAATGAACGAATTTATCTGGTTCTCCAATTATTCTCAAATGGCACAGTAACAACGGAGTAACAGAAACAGAGGACATTCCAGATTTCAATTACAGAGTATTAACTATTTAGAATCACATTGACTTATGTAAGGCACTACTATATGGATTTATTACTATAGCATCATTCTATTGTTTATAATATTTCCTCATGAATATTAGGGATTCAGAAATAAAAACATACATTTGTTAGGCCATATAAAAAGAACACAAGCAATTGGTCCATTTCTCAGTCTTCTCTTAATCACCACTATAACAACTTCTGTTGCCTATGCTACTTTTGAGTAATAACCTGTAGGATCATGTCAGCATTAAAAACAAATCAGCACTAGAAACAGGAAACTACACATTCTACCCCCATTCTTCCCTAACCATATTGCATCACTATCATCCTGTCAGGTGGTTTGTCAGTAAATACATGAAGAGGAGGTGGGAAGTTCCACCTGTATTCACTTTCTGCCAATAAAAATATTTTTAGTTTTCTTTCCATTTGAAGTTCCTAAAATAGAAAACAATTAGGTTGGTACTTGTTAATTTTTCACCATAAAGACTATATTAAATATGAAAATTGAGGCACACTGCTGAGATAATTGCATAATAATCTGGGAGAGTAGATATTACAGATTTTAACATGTCATTGATAAATTGTTCTTGTTATCAATGGAGCTGTTTTTCTTACTAGTCCTTTAAATTTTCTTTCCATAGTAGTTTTGGGAAGATGAAAATAAATAAGAATCCAAGATTAAAAATAAGATTAAAAAATTGCAATGAGGTTTACCTGTGTCCTCTTTTGGTTCATGATTCTTAAAGCTTAAGGTTTAGCCTTCAGAAGTAGAAGTTAAAGATTTGGAAAACAAATCATTCTATTCTTAATTTGGAAAACCCGAATAGTGTAGTTCAATTTCCTTCATACTCTGCCAGTATTCTACATTGCAAAAAGATGAGGAATTGCCATGATTATGTGGATAATTTTTGTCACTGTTTACATATTTTTAATGAAGAGCTTTTTGTTCTAAACATTGTTTTATATACACCTCTGGCATTTCTTCCCCAATCCCTACTTCTCTGTACTGGAAAACCCTGGTTCAGTTGTTTAGAACTGTCATTAAATCTTTAAAAATGTCATTAAGAACGACCTGACTGATCAAATTGATTATTCTCTCCTAGTTCTAATTATCTGACTACTATTTTGAATAAACACCAAAAAGTGAAAACTTGTTTAAAAGCAAAGGCCACTTGGGCGCTACCGACCATATTCCCTTTGACTCTGTTAAATCTTCCTTGGGTCAAAATAATGGGTAAGAAAGGGCATAACTCCCGGGAGGAAGGCAGCAGGTTGAATCAGATCCGGCCTGGACCCCTTTACTAAGCCAAAGCTGGTCAGGTCTTAGAGCATTCCTAAAGCACTAACATTCATGTAGCAAAGCTTGTGGAAATTGTGTTTGCTCTCTGTCTTTCACAATAGGCCATGCGGATACTCAGAGCATATGTCTGGTGCAAATAACACACCTTTGGACACCTTTGCCTTCCACAAGCTCGCCCAGTTGGTTCTGTGGATTACAAGCATGCCGTTCACCTGAACTTGGGCATGAAAAGAGGTCCACAGTTGTGTTTGTGGCCCTAATGACCACCCTCTTATTTTAGTGGTGCGTTTCAAATGTGCAGTCTTCTAATTATTTTCATTTTCTAAGCTTGAGTTTTATGCTGAGTCTAGTGCATGGAGTTGTTGTTACACATGTCAGTACTGTGATTAACTCCCCAACTTCTTCACGTGGTAATAAATTACTGCTGAGTAGACTGGTTGCCACCAAGTGATTGCTTCAGGCTGCCTCTTCCCATAATTACACTCTCAAAGTGATGGCTTTCTTCTCTTTTATTCCTTTCCTCTTTTCTTCTCCAGACAAATATTTCCATTGCACACCCATTGTAGATTGGGCTAATGAGCAAAGAAAAGGGACTATTTGCTTATTGTTGCTCATATTTGAACATACAGATGGAGAGATAACGCCTTATGAGTTCAAGTGCCCCTTTGACAAGAAGATGGACATTCTGATTATATTTCAGTTCCTTGTCACACCTCCTGAATTGCTTTATATATTTGTATGTATATATGTATATTTTAGTACTTTAGAAAATATGCAGACTCCCTGGTTTAATCATCAACACCGGCATCATCTAAATAGTGAGCTTGTTTCTCACTTTCCATAGCATTTTCACATTTGGTATGATCTTATTAGTGATCTCCTGAGTGTGTTAGGGAGCTGTGATGCGGACTGCCATGTTTCACCGAATCCTGTTTCCATTTTCTCTTGAACACATAGCTATGTGTTATTTCTCAGACTTCTAGTGGTCAAGTGAAGCCCATGTGACTTGATTCCAGCCAACAGAATACAGGTAGAAGTGATGCGTGCCAATTCTAGGCCTGGTCCCTAAAAGACCCCAATTTTCCACGTTCTCTGTCTTCTCTGTCCTGCCAACAAGATACAAGGCCCTGGTGTATTGCAGAGCCATCAGAAGGTGACTGGGTCTCTGAACCTGCATGGAGTGGGGACCTCTTTCCAATTCCAGTGACCTTCATTGGATGATGAAGTGAAAGAGAATCCACTGAGACTTGAGGGGCTGCTTGTTTCAGCTGTTAGCCTATGACTCATACAGTATGATTAGAATCATCTCTCTTCAATAATGACAACATAGCCCCGGAAAAGCTTCGTGACTTGTTCAAAGGCATGAGAATTAATAAGACCAGCTGAAATTTATCTAATGCTTAGTCTGTGTGAGACATTGTGCTGAATGCTTTTTATATGTGCTTTGTACATCTAATCCTTACAACAAAGCTATGAAGAAGGTACCGTATAGTAATATAACCATTTTACAAATGAGCAAGCTGAAGTTTGCTTAAGGAACGTAGAGGACATTGTCATTTTTTCAAAGACTACGCAGCATTGGGGCATAGTGGTGCCGAGGGTCCTGTAGTAGAAGCAGCTGCTGGGGTTGAAGCATCTTAACCACCTGGATTAGGTGTGATTGTAGCTGTGTGATGTTGCCAGCCTTCCCATTGACTCTTTATGTGACTGATTGTCTTTCCAATAAATTATTTTCCTGCTTAAATTGATCATAATCAGTTTCTGTTGCTTGTGAATAATAACCCCACATAGTTTGGAGAGGTTGAGTGATTACAGATTGATAAATGGCAGAATGAAGATTTTAATCTAGATCTGTCTGATCTGCAAACCTGAACCCCTAACCTCTGTATTTCTTAGCCCAACTGGAACGCCAACCATATGACTCATAGTCCTCTCCTTTTCTCCCTCAGTAGCATTGGCTTTGGGATAAAGAAAATCTGGGTTCAAGGCTGTAGTGTATAAGTTGCCTTAGTGAAAAGGAGTTTTTACTAAGTTGGTTCTTTTGAAGTTAAAGTAATATAATAATGAATACAATAAAATATCTGGCTCATATTAAAAACAATAAATATTAGTCTATTATTATAGTTATTATTATTACATAAAATTATATCCCCAAAATTCACTTCTGATGATTGTATGATTAGTTGTTGGGCATAAATAGTTTGGAGGGCATCGTGATAAATTGAGTATGTATAATTTTGATAAAACTTAATTTTTTGCCTGGGCCTAACCTAAAACTTCCAAAGACTGATTGTGTATATAATCACGAGAGAAGGTAATTATTCAAATAATTTAGGAAATTCCTTTTCCTTTCTTTTGATGAGAAGAAAAATTATTTTTAATGAGGTTGTTTCTATTGCCTACTTCTGTTGCTTAAGTGTATTAGACAATTGCTCAGGAGTACATTTAATATTAACTATGTAATCACAATGTAGCTATTAAAGAGTTATTTGTGAATTTTACCCCAGATGCAGAATTCACCTGGTTCTCTTCCAGAATGAGTTTCTGATTTTTTATTTTGAGGTGCTTGCAAGAATAATTGAGGCACATCTGTTTGGGAGGGATGAATGCAAATCTGCCTGGAAGCAAGGAGTCAATGTGATGACCTTGCAGGGGCAAGGGGGACTAACTACTGAATTCTACCATTTCTTTCCCCTTCCTCAGCACTAGTCAGGGGCCCACTCCTAAACACCTCTCCCCACCCCTTAAAAAAATGGAAGAGCAAAGCCACCACATTCCAATAAAAGATAAAGGTAAAACTTTTCTAAATAATAGTGGTATAGTTAGTCTAGCCACCCACCACCTATCTCTGTGCTCTCAGGAAGCAGGTGCCAAAAGCAGGAACCATTTAATTTGATTTTTTATTTTATGTGGAGTAGTTTACCACTTTTGCAACTACCAAGAAGATGAATAACAACCTCTGAGACGTTTAAATGATCCAGTACTTCCTTACGAAGCTATGGTTTACTCTGTTCACAAACACACAGCCAAAATCCACTTTCTTGCTTAGTTTGAGCCAATGCATAACAATAAAGTGGAGAGTGTTGTCAGTAACATGAAAAAACATCAATCAAGTATAAATGATGTGCTAGGGATTATACTAAGCCCTTTATATTTATCTTAGATAAGCCTATGGTAAACCTTCACAGATGATGGCATTGCACCTGCAGCTCTATCAGGATGTAAAGGCAGTAAGAAAATCTGCATTTATTTGGTGCATCTCTTTTATGGAGATGAGTGGGAATGGGCATACACAATGATTAGCATAAACTCAGGGATGCAAATGGTGAGAGTGAGAGATACATCATCTAATCCTTTTCATCTTTCTCTATTCGTTACAGACATTGATAACCAACAACATCCTTCCTTGAAGGGCCCACCACCAATCTGCTAGCAATGGCAGAAGAAAAGAAACTTATTTGCCATGCTTGATCTAGCATATGTGTACAGAATCAATACAAAGAGACTCTAATATGGTTGCCTGGGCCTAACCTAAAACTTCCAAAGACTGGTTGTGTATATAATCACGAAGAGAGAAGGTAATTATTCAAATAATTTAGGAAATTCCTTTTCCTTTCTTGTGATGAGAAGAAAAATTATTTTTAATGAGGTTGTTTCTATTGCCTACTTCTGTTGCTTTTGTAAACCTGCAAAGGTATGCGTGTGAGGTCCTCCTTGCCTAGGCAATTATGGAAGGGCTAAGTATATCTTTTATCAAGATTTTTTGCTTTGGAGGGCAAATTTTGTGCCAAGAGAATATGAAAGGACTATAGTAGGAGAGAGATTGTGAACATTAAATATGTAACTAGAAAAAAAATCTCACCTAGGATTGAGGGTCCTACAAAGCCTAGTGACCTATAAAAAAGAAACTTCAAGAATGTTTGGAATGTATCTAATGGTATAATAAATGCATTTCATCAAAATACCCAATTTGCAATTCAGGAAGCAGCAGGACACAAATTGAAGAGGCAGGAATGGATTGTACTTTTGTCAAATTTTGACATTTAAGTCTGAATCTTTTTCAGCTCTTAAGAACTAAGTAAATCATTCAACACCTCAAATAGAATTTTGGGAGCCAAGTAGGGAGTACATGATTGAAAAAAAGATGAATTTCAATCATTATAACCTAACATTATTAAGTAGATACTTTATGATGTTTAAACATACATAAAAATGAATATTTGGGAAATTGAATCATTTAAAATCAATGGCATAATGTTCTCTTAATAATAGAGTCCTTTGAGGAATATTTCCCTAAAGGATTAATTTATTAATTATATCTATTTTGTCTTTTGTTCTTGATACTTGTGTATTTTAATAATTCTCACTTGTATAACGTAGAATATTAATTTTTAATTGTATTTATACAAGTTGAATTCTTGTTTACCTCCCTTACCAAAATGGTAAATGCTATTTATTTCTTGATTACAAATGCAGTGCACTATTGACTCTAGAACCAGAGAGAGGAGAAAACTCAATTTTTAGTCTCAATTTGTACCTGCTTATATATTTTAGAGAATTGAGCTTATTCAGGCTGATTCTGTTGCAATGCGTTAGTGTTACACTGGGCACTTGCAAGAGCTGAATCATTTTGTAAATGTTTTCTTGATCTCAGTGTTTGGTGAGGAACCTCAGAAAAACATAACTTTCTAGTTGATACATATTGTTGAATGAGAGAATAAAAAGCATTCTATAGAATAAAAATTCACTTATAATTTGATAACCTTTGTAAGATGTAGAGGAAAAATATATTGAAACTTTGGTTGTTGGTAAAAAAACAAAATAAGTAAGCGTAACATACCCAAGCTGGTCTGTGAGTTGGTGCATGGTTGGATGAAAGAACAACTTGTTCTTAACACATCAGCATTCTTCCTTATTAATGTAATAATATCATTAACATGGATACTACTGAAGAAAGGGTATTAAAGTATTTTCTTTGCCTTGAGTCTTAGTTCTTAACTTTATTTGAAAATGCAATAGAAAGAAATATTTATATACTTTGGCTTTAAAGCATCGAAGTATGTGCTCCCCTTGATAACACAAATACCAAATAGTAAAAATGCCAAAGGTGAAAAACATTCTTTTCAATTTTTATATCAAAGTATTCAAAGGGGTAGGGAGGGTTGGGAAACAGAGAAAGGAAGTAGGGAGGCAGAGAAGAACCAAGGAGAGTTATCTTTCCTTTTTTTTGAGGAAATATGCTTTTCTACCTGTTCTTTTTTCCCATCATAAAAATATTCTAAATATGCTAATAAGGATACAATGTAAGTCATTATGGGCAGCATTTATTTTTATAATTTATGGGTTCAGAAAAAAAACTGCAACCTTTGAAAATTAATACAGCTTAGAACATGTTCTCAATACTGATCCTACCTAGGAAAGGATTTCATGGTCATATACATTTGGAAAATGCTGTGCTATATTCTGGTTAGGAAGTGTCGGTGCATATTGTTATGAAAGGCCCTGAAGTGTCAATTAAAAAAATTCAGAACTGTTTAACTTTAGTTAGCATCCTCCAGATTTATTTGATCATGAATTCTTTCATCAATAACACCTATTAACATGATGCAGATTAAAATTCTTTGGAACACATGTAGGGGATCTTTCGAAATATGCAAAGGATATTCTGAGGAGGTTCAGAGCCAAACACTGTAATTTCAGTAGATAAATATTTACTTTGACATGTTAGGAAAAATGCACAATTCATTCATGTTTGTATGGATATTGTTACTTAGAATGAAGCTAAGTTAATGTATGTAAAAAGGAGCAGATATAAAGAAAATATAAAGTGAAAAATAGTACAGATAGTATATAGTATGGCAAAATGAAGGCTGTAGGTGAATGTTTGAGTGTTGGGATATGCCGGTTTAATCTGTAAATAGATTGTAATGATATGAATGTATATATTCAAACTAGTCATCAGGAAACTTGGGGAAGTGGGCTAGTTAGCTATCTAGTTCTGGCTTAAAATAATTTTGTGATCTGGGAAGAGAAACCTGTTCTAGACCTCCGTTTCTTTGTCTGTAAACAGAGAGAGCTGCCTTGGAGAATATCTTCGGTTGACTTCAATTCAATAGCATTGACGTGAATGAGAGGTTGTAGTTGTTGGCTGACCTGCTCCTCCCTGCTGCCCCACCATGGCCCTGTCCCTCAGGCACTCTGGGATTCAGGGAAGGCTCTTTTATTTCTGCACAGCTGGAGAATTGTAACCTCCATTGCTGTTTTTACCAGGAAAATAGTGGGCAAATGTTGCACTGACCATACCTTAGTGAATGTTGATCAGGCTGTCACACTAATACTTTGATTCTTGTGTGGCAATGAAGCAGAATGTTTTATTCCATGCTGTGTCTTTATTTGAATCTCCTTAAGCCTTTTTCTTAAAGTAGCTGAACCAGATTCTTGGATTTGAACTACCTTTGTTTGAATGGAGCACCTTGCAGTTCTAGCTGCAGGCAATTCTCTAAGTATCCGGCCAGAAGACTAGACTACCTGGGTGGCAAGGCTTACTCTTTTTTTTTTCATCCCCCAAAGTTTTTTGTTATTTTGGAGAATTAACATCTATGTGAGGTAATATTTAGTCTTTCAGTCTAGTCTTGTTTAAATTTTTTAAAATATGATCTTTTTTTTTGTTGAATTTATCCCTACAGTTTTTTGGTTTTGTTTTGATTTTTAAAAAATGATTCCTGATTGTTTTATTAATGAAATCCTGTCTCCTATTACATTTTTCTATCTACTTATTGTCAGGGCAATATAATGTAATGGTTATGTGCACAAACTCTGCCAGGCTCTGTCACTTACTAGCCGTTTGATCTTATACAAATTTCTTAATCTGTTCCTTAGGGTATTTCTAATCTTTAAAATCAAGATAATAATAATAACTTCTTTCAGGATTAAATGAATGAATACATTAAAAAGCACTTAATATAGTACTTGATACATAGTTCTCAAAAACAGCTGTTATTATTGTAGGTGGTGTCTAGCACAATTTTTGGTCAGATTACTGAATTGTTATTTGTGTTGGTACCTTGTCTGTTCATTGTCTTGAAAGTTCTAGGTTCATAATTACATCATATGAAAAGAATATCAGTTTAGGTGCATTCTTCCTTTATTTTGTTTTTCTAGGGGAATTCTTTACTGAGATCTTCAACACAATGTCACACAATAATTGAGATGATTTCTATGTCTTTGTAGTGATGATCTTGATCTTCTTTTATGTAACTACATATCATAATTTGTAACCAATTTTATGTCCTTTTTTTTTACTATTAAAATATGAGCATTTTCAGATTGATAAACTTTTGGTAAACATTATTTGTTCTGGATTATATTGAAAATTGCATATTATAAAATACATGTATGCATATATTAGTATATAAAACATATATGTATATAGTTTAAATAATGATAATAATTGGAATGTCTGTATATGCACCAAGCTTAAATAGAATATTAGTAGGCACTTAGGCGCCCCTTATGCTGTTCCTCAGTTGCATGGAGAATTTTTACCAATTATTTTCTTGCTTTTCTTTTAACTTTTACCACCAGTGTATACATATTGCCATACAGATGTATTACGATTTACTTAATAGTTCTCCCTATTGTAATTCTTTAGGTGGATTTATATTTTGGATGTTGGGCATAGAACTTTTCTCATTTTGATCATTATTTCCTTGGGATAGATTCTGAGAAGTAGAATAACTAGGTCAATGGGTATGACTGTTTTAAAAGCTTTGAGCAAATATTGATTGTCAAATTGCTTTCCAAAAGGCTTACATCAGCTTATATTCCCAAAAAGCAATGTATGAGAGTAATCATTTCAGTTCAACAGCTGTCAACGTGAGGGTTATTAACATGAAAGACAAGAAATATCATATACCTAATGAGTTTGAATTGTATTTTAAAGACCAGTTAATTGTTTTGAAGGATATTCTGAACACTGAAATGTTCACATATCGCAGGGTTTAGCTTGATAAATTTTTGCAAAGAGAACAAGCTTAGATCAAGAAAGAGAACATTATCTCTACCCCAGAAGCTGTCCTTGTGCTCATGTCCAGTTTAAAGCCCATTTTGTGGGCTAAAATGTCTGAAGAAAGACAACTGACTTTGCTTTGACCAAGTTAGTTTTGACAGCCAGCAGTAAGTTTTCAAGTTATGAAGGATGGAAGATTTTGAAAGTTTTATATGTGTTTAACACTGTTACTCTCCTCATAAAGTAAAATAGTGGATTTATAATTCTGACTGAGCATCTCTCTTTTGAAATGGTTTCATGTCATTTGGCTATCAAACCAGATACCTTTGTATTTACTCAGAGTTTTTATGTTAGTCATAATAGTGTATCCTATAGTGCAGGTACTTAAATTCTAATGTAGATAAATAAATAGGGGTTGCCTCAATGCTTACGGAAGACACAGATTCAAGGGGCCCAGCTAAAACCGAATTATCATTTGTATATTCATAAGCGCCTCTGGTGATGCTGATGCATGCAGATGACTACAGCATCACATTTTGAGGAAAGTTGCTCTGGAAGATACATGTTTCATTTTGAAAAAACACATGCTAAAGCAGTTACCTAAGAAAACCTTACACCATTGCATGATCTCAGTTTGTTTCTATTTAATTAATTAATCAATTTATTTATTTATTATGTAATAATAAAATTTTAATTTTTATTATGGTGACATTGGTTAACAAAATCTAGTTAAGTTTCAGGTGTACAGTTTAACAGTAAGACACACACACACACACATGCACACACACATATATTGCATTGTGGCATGACTTCAGTTTTTAAAACATGCGATCGAATATTTTTTTGTCCTTTAGTCCTTTCTAGGCTTTCCTACTATAGATCTAGACACTTTGTATTTAACACAGGTGTGGTGTAGTTTGTACAACCAGAACAGGAAACATCTAGCTCGTAACACACCCCTTGATTGCAACATTTGAGGAACTGACCTGGTAGAATGGGTTTAGCTTTTCAAAGTATCACCCTTAGCTAATTTGTCTTGGCAATATTATGCGTATGTTATCTGAAATACTGTGGTAGCCAGGTAAAATACCATACCTTAAGGTTTTACATGGACTATACAAGTAGCAATAAAATACAAACAAACAACTGACTCCCGAATAGTAAACTATTTAACCTAAGTTCACTTCTATGGTGCTGCAGCTTTGTAACTGGATTTTATAAAAGGGTTGTTAATTCAAATTTCTAGTCAAAAGGGAAGTTTAGAAAATTGTCCCTCTGTTTCCTTTCTCTAGACATTGAGTAACACTAGAGTTCATATATTTTGGGGGAGTCATTTTAGAAAAAGCAGAATGATTACTAAACAGTTAATATTAGACAGTAACTCAGAAAAATTTTAATAGGGTTTGGCTTTTACTTTCATTTATCATAATAGGAGATTTTGCTTATTCTGCTGGACTCGATGGATTAAAGTCTTATCGATTCTATACCCCTCGATATTGTTTAAATCCATTTACCTTTCCCTATTTCTACCACAATCCACCTTCTGTTCCACAGGCAGAGGCTTCTATCTAGTTTCCCTTCTATTCTTGCTGCCTTGTAGTCAGGACTCCATGTGACTTTCAGAGTAGCCTTTTTAACAAATTAAATTGAATCATATCATTCTTCTGCCTAAAATCCTTCAGAGACTTCTGAAAAGTCCTCATCATGGCCCACAAGTTCCTGCATGATCTGCTTCTGGCCTCCCTTTCCAACCTAACATTTCTGCCCTGGCCCCTATGGTTCTTTGACCCATCCACGCCTTTCTTTCACCCAGAGTCTTTGTGCAGGCTCTACCCTCTCCTGGAAGTCTCTTCCCACAATTTTTCCCTGGCTGAATCTTGCCCCTCTTTTAGATCTGTGCTTAAATGACTCATCCTTAGAGAAATCCTCCAAATCTAAATGATGTCTCTTCCATTTTTCTCCTCATTGTATATTCTTTTCTCTCAGTACTTACCACAATCTGTAAATATAAATGTATGTCTTTGTTAATATCTGCCTTTCCACTAGTCTGTTTTGAGAGGAAAGATTATGGCTGTGTTGTTCATCATGGTATCTCCAGTGCTTAGCATAAAACCTGGCCTTGAATGAATAAAAGTAAAGATTTGTAATTACCCAGTATATTAGTTATCTTTTTTACTTAATTTTAACAACATGTTGAATTTAACAATCTGTTAAATTTTACTTAATTTTAACAATATAAGTAAAACTATGTTAAAATTAAGTTAAAAAAACCAATATATCTAACATGCAGTAATATAAAAATATTATGATCTATTTTGCAGTATTATTTTTGTACCAAGACTTCAAAATTTAGTGTGTATTTTAGTTATACAATATCACAATTTGGACTCACCATATTTCAAGTGCTCAACAGCCACATGGATCTGGTGGTCACCTTAACTGGGCAGCACAGCTCTAGGCTCGTATAGGCAAATAGGAATTTGAGCTGTGTGGCCTCATGTAAATTATTTAATTTATCTTTGCTTCATGCTTCTCTTTTGGAAATTGGGACAATAATAGTACTCACCTTGTAAAAATTGTTAATAAATAAAGTGAATATGTATAAAAGATTCAAGCGGTGCGTGGCACATAAGTTTCAGTGTTAGAAATCATAATTGATTATTGTTATTATTTTATACTACATAATAGTATAAAATAAGGCATATTTTATATATAGATAAAACTTCTAAATTTCAGTTATAACTATTATAATAAAAGTACAGTTTAAATGAAAGAAGTGGAATGCTTATCAAAGTTAAAACTATGATAAACTATTTCCTTAGTACCTAAATTCATCCTTATTAAACAGGCAAATGAAAGTGAGTGCCTGTATTGTTAGCATATGGCTGAACAACAATATTGCAAATATGTTTACATCACAAGTAGATTATTTATATAATAATATCAACAGCTAAGTTCCTAGCATAGACATGGTATTGGCATGTTCATGTTTTAGAAATGTTTTATTATCAATTTAAAATTATACTTTTTACATTTTTATTAGCAATTTTCATTTCCTAATCTAATTTATTTTATTTTAAATTTCAAAAAAATTAGACATTTATATAATTCATGAAGTGATTCTCCCTGATTACCCTAGCAGCCTACTTCCTGCTTGTAGAAGTTTGGGGGTTTAAAGACCTCGTCATTTTGTACTGTCTCTGTCCCTGTCCATCCAAGCGGGCAATATCTCCTCCAATGTGATGCATGTAAAAATGTAAGTATTTGCAGGCACAGAATTATGGAGGAGAAATTAGTTCTGCTGTGTGCAAGGAAGGACTGGGAAACCTCCAAGTTAGATGACGTCTAAGCAGTAGTTTCAAGAATAAATAGAAATCCATAAAGAAGATCACATGGAGAGGCACACTCTGAATATAGGGAAGAGCATGTGCCAGAGCACTATGGACTCAAATTGAAATATATATTCAGGGACATACGCATAATTGATATTGATAGAACATATGGTCTGCCAAGACAGGTGTGTGTGTGTGTGTGTTGCTCGGACTTTGCAAAATCTCTTCCTCAAGGTGAGATAGGATGAGCATGGGACTTGGGACCAGATAGGCAACTCACCAAATTCACCGACATCTTTAAGGAGGTGACTTGGGGCAAGTCACTTAGCCTTTTTGGATCTTGATTTCCTCAGCAGTAAAGTGGGGAGAATAATAGAACCTACCCCACAGGGTTATGGTGGGATTAAATGGGTTAAATATGTATAAAGCACTGAATAATTCTTGGTACATAGTGAGCACTAACTAAATGTTAGCTGTTATTACTATAGTCCTTAAGGAAGTGTCCTCCCTGCCCCATGAGACATGTAATTCATCTCTTCTTCGTACATAACATTGCACATATTTTCACATTATTATCTAAGTATTTACTTTGAATTCTCTTGTTTCATTTTGTGTTTATAGCCAGCCACCCTTCCCATGTATATAAATTTGACCCTCTAAACAAAATTTAGTAGCTACAGAATTTTCAGTACCTCCTCATTTACTTATTAATACTACTTTCTATTTCTTCGGTGTCATTTCCAGCAAATTGTGAAGTAGGTTCAGCTATCACATGATCGTGAGAATTAATACAGAGGTTTCAAACACACACATACCCACAGACACAGACACACATCCCTCATGAAAAATAACCTATAAATTATTTCTTTTTAGAAAGAGACAGAACTTAATTTTCTTAATGGCTGTGCATCTTCTGCCTGAGGCTTGTCTTGATTTCTTTTAGTTCCTGGTAGCATGGCCTACATTAATTTGCATGACTATATAAAATATTATCAGAGGTCTTTAAAGGAGCCAGATTATAGATTATAACAGAGTAGTCTTTTCATTCCCAGGAATACAGCTCTTGACCATAAAAAAGATGATTAACATGATATCTATTACGTCTCACATATTTTCTGGCTGGCCACCTTGTCTTTTAGAAAACTGAATTTGACCTTACATTGTTGGGAATCAGGGTAAAGTTTGTTAGCTTTGCCTTAATTAAATTGGTGACATACTGTAGGAGCAAGGATATCAGAGCCCCTTTGTTACCCTTGGCAAGCCTTCCTTTTCTCTTTTGTGATAAATTATCTACCCTTTGGCCTCTAATTATCCACCAGGGAAACAGGTTATTGCTTTGTGGAACAGAGCGGGAAGTATGTTATCGTTTAACTTCCAACTGTTAGGATTGGCATATTGTATCATCTGAACAGTTACTTATCTAATGTTTAAGCAATTCTGGCCTTCTTTTATTCGACTTTGTGGAAGGCTGATGGCAAAGGCTGACATTCTGCTCTGGTCGGCAGATGCCTAGCTTAGGAAGCTATGATGGGGTCTCCAGTTCCAGAGATGGAGGAGGTATCTTTTCTCCCAGGGAGTGAGACATTTGATAGAGCAGTGCTCACAGAATATGAAAGCAGTCTGGAGAGTATTGTAGATGTGTTTTAAAGGAGATGCCTTCCTTTAAAGCAGAAGTTTTACCCACTAAAGTGCCAATAGTGGATATTTCTTAGGAGAAGGAGTGGGTGGATGGTCATCAAGTAGCGAAGCTTCTGTTTTTAATGTTATACAGTCATATTATTTGATATTTTAAAAATAATTGATGCAAATTACATATGTAATAAAAATGATCATGATGAACTAGTATCTTTCAAATGCTTTTGATTTTGGAGAGACATTATGACCCTTTATAGTATCCTTGCTAAAAATGAAAAAGTTGTCAGACATTTCTACATGTCTTTCAGAAATGATCCTCTCCCTAAAGCTATAGCTTGTATTTTAAAATTAGTTATGCTTGAGTAAAGAAGAGGAGAAGAAATTTGACAAGGGGGGTCAGGAAGAGGTAAAAAATGAGATAACATGGACAAACCAGAATTCTGACTGTAAAGAACTGACTTTGTGGGAGAGGAAAGCAGGCCTCTCCATGGGTATATGAGTTTCCTAGAACTGCCATAACCAAATACCACAGACTGGGTGGTTTAAACTACAGAAATTTATTTTCTCACACTTCTAGAGGCTAGAAATCTAAGATAAAGGTGCCTGCAGATTCTGTTTTTGTTGCGAGCCCTCTTCCTGGCTTGCAGATGGCTGCCTCCTCACCACGCCCTTTCATGGTCTTTGCTCTGTGGGCGCACATCCCCGGTGTGTCTTAATCTCTTCTTACAAGGATACCAATCACATTAGATTAGGGCGCACTGGAAGAGCCTCGTTTTAATTTAATTGCCTCTTTAAAGGTCTTACATCCAAACACAGTCACATTCTGAGGTTCAGGCTTCAGACATATGAATGCAGGAGTGCACACAATTTGGTCTATAACAATGGATACATTCTCTTAGAGCTTTTTATTATTCTTACAGATTTCAGTGAGAATGGGTTGAGAATGAAAATGACTATAAACATTCAGACTCAAATTCTCTGGTTATTGTTTACTGAGGAATAGCAGATAATCACTAACCCATAGTGCAAAATAAAGAAAATTAAAACTGAAGATCAAATTGAGATATAAGCAAAGTTATACATAAAGAATAATCAAGAAATTGCATATTTACAAGGGGGAAAGAAATTGTTAAGAATACTGTCATATCTGACATTTGTGTGGTTTATTTTGAAATCTTGTTGCTATTATAGTCAAGAGACTTAAGTTACTTTATTATTTTTTAAAGAAAAGCAGACATGGAAAGAAGGATAAACATTAAGCACACCGAAGCTTTAATAGAAGATGTTATTCAGTAACAAAAGAAATATTTACCTGGTATCCAATTCAAAATCCCTTTAGAAGCATAATCAAATAAATCTAATCATAGTATATAATTAGTAAAATGTTTATATGATTCTATCAAGATTTGAAAAGTAATAGCACCACAATCATAATAGAAAATATAAAACTTTTCCCAATTTTCTAACTTTGAGTTATGCCGAGAGGTTTTTATAATCTTTAGTGTTTAGAATGCTGAGTGTTCGGATTATTTCTAGGAGAATTATTTTTACACTTACTGTCAGCTTCCCAATTTGACATGTACCATGCACTGCCTGTGTGGTTGCACTTTTTGTTTTCTATGTATTCTTGCACATAGTAGGTAGCTAGTGAAATATTTTTTATAGAGGTCATGTGGTTTAGAAATATTCTCATACATTTAACTCTTTTCTAAAACTGAACATGTAAACTAAATCTTAAAAATTACATGGTGATCGCACAGTTAAGTCTGTGGCTATTGGGTTAATTGTCCATACAATTATCTCAGATCCTAAAATACTTTAACTGAAATGCTTATAAAATGGAGGATAAAAGTTGTTTTAATTTCTTTTCTCAAATCACCTGTGTTAGGTAAAGTATAGAGGTAAAAATATGAACTGCTGCGTTCATAATCCTGGCCTTGTCACTTGCTAGCTGTGTTACAGTGGGTAATTTACATGCTGTATCTGCATCTGAGTTTCTTATCTATGAAATGGGATAATATTAATATCTACCTCTTAGAGTTTATCACGATTAAATGAATTTATCAATGTAAAGAGTGCCTGGTGCATCATAGGTGCAATAAGTATGTGCTTTTTTAGATGTCTGTATCAGTTCACTAAAATAGGTGTGTAGGCACTTCCTTGACCCCCACCCAGCTAATTTATCTGTCTCCTGCATTTGTGACGTTACTCAAACAAACAAAACAAAATTATTTCGGTGATAAACATATTCCACAAGCAAGGTACATTTTAACCTGGGAAATTAAGATTTATGCTTCCCTGGCTAAATTTGAGAGAGTTTACCAGCTGAACAACAATGACACACTTCAGAAATGGTAGCTCCCTTGGATCTTTTACAGTGAGTGCTCTGCACGATGAATGCTCAAAAAACGAGCCAATTAAAGGGAAGTCCGGACAGGATTGATCAGAGTTCCCTAGAAAGGAATCGCTTCAGACATTTGATTAGATTGCAGAATGAGCTTTTCTCAGACCTCCACAGGCATGGCCTCAGTGCTGCAGGTTACGTAACAGAAACAGTTAAGGACACAGCAAACTATCCTTTGGCAGCCTTTGGCAGGCCAACAGGGCAACGTCCAGCAATTAAGAACTACGTTCTCATACACAGGTGGAATCTCAAGGAAGCTGTGTGCGTGGGCCTTGATTTATTGCACCTGAGAGACGCCAGCAGCCTGTGGGAGGTTGCCTCCTCTCGTCACTAGGATGCCTTTGGCTACAGTCTTGAAGTTAACCGTCGGGATTTTATTAGAGGTCCTAACACTGGCTGTATGGCTTTGGACTTGTCACTTAACCTCTTTGGATCTCAGTTCCCGCATGGGTAAGTGAGGGAATAGGGCAAGGTGCTCTTTAAGTTATCTTCCAAATCCAGTGGTCTATGATTCTGCAATGGAAACGGAAGCAGAGTCAATAAAGATGTATTTCACTAACTCACTAATACCTCTTCACAAAAGCAAATTCAGAGTTTCCGCAGTGATATAGTTAATTCGTATTTTATATTCATCAGAAACCCTGTTCAGTGATAAGAACTGGAAATGAACTAATTTGGATTTTTAATTTAAATATACACACATATACATATAAGTATATATATTTAAATTACAAATTATATGTAAATATATATTTCAATTAGAAATAAATTAGA
>NW_006441995.1:3209836-3221594 GCF_000325575.1 Pteropus alecto | reverse complement strand
CCTTTTGACTTTTAGGAGAAAGAAATGAATCCAAAGAAAACAATTTATTGTAAAAACCAAATATCCCAAAATCCATTGTCAGAGTCTAGCACAATTCAGTTCTAGCACCTATAATTTTCACATCTTTAATATGCTATAGTTATAGTTGATGCTCAGTAATATGAACCTAAAATATCAAGGGCAGATTAAATTACTTTAACTAGGCTACACTTAAAAGTAAATGTCCCAATATATTGTATATCCTTGCAGATATATTTTAGAAAGCTTTTTGATATAGCTACAAATCAAATGGTTTTCCCGTAAAACTTTAATGATAAAATGCAGTTTCCCAGACCAGATTTTGATCAGCAGTATCATTGTACTTTCACCAGTAATCTTGGGTGCCTTGAGGCATGTCGCTTCGCTTCGCTTCTCTAGTTGTCAGTTTTTTTCTGACCTACACAAGGTAAGAGAAGAGATAATGTCTAACATGCGTTTTTAGCTCTAAAATTCTGTTGGAAGTCAAGTCCTCTACTTCTTCCTTCTCTTATTTAAAAGATCCTTCCAGTTCTTTTTATTCTGATTCTCTCCCCAAATTCCCTCTGCCCCTATAGTCTCTGTAATACCAGTGGGTACAATTACGTGCTGGCCAAAGGCACTGGAAAGGAAATGTTGACTGCTCTCCTTTGCTGCTTGCAGAGACTTATCTAGGATGATTCCATCACCCCAAAAAGCCCTGTCCAGAGAACAGATGTAGAGATTAGCAGATAAGAGGTGCAGATGACCGAAACCTGAGTTAGTTGCCTAACACAAGGCTGCAATTGTTCATTAATTCAATCAACCAAATATCTAGCAAATATATGACAGACTAGGTATAAGACGTGGTCCTGGCCCTACAAAATGTATACTCTTAACAAAAGAAGTTATTGCTGACATTTCTGGGAGATTCAGAGAATTCTTGAATGCCAAACTGTATGGCACAAACTGTAATAGTGTTAGAAGAGATGGAAGGGAGAGATTTGGATTTGTGGTAGTCAGCGGAATCTGATGGAGGAAATTTTACCTGTAGCATCTTTGAGGAAGAATAATATGTGCAATGCTTTAATGCATATTCATTAATTTCACAAATATTTATTTAGTAGCCATGATGCATTAAACCTCTCTAAGTGCTGGGAACGAGCAGTTAACGAAATGAGAAGAAACTGCCCACACAGAGCTTTCATTCTCATGGAAGTAGGTAAGAAAAACTAAATAAGTAAAATAGATATTATATCAGATGATGATAAACACTATGAAATTAAAAGAATAAGTTAGTAATGTAGGTATGGAGAATTCTCTAGGAAGTGATATAATCATGATCAGCATCAAGCTAACCCTCTCATTTTTTATAAATGAAGAAACTGAGGCCACAGGGATTAAGTAACATAGCTAAAGTCACTCAGATTATTAGCAAGAAAGGAATAAAATTCTGGCTTACTGTCTCCTAGTTTAGTGTTCTTTCTAATATGCACACACTTCCTAGATGGTCAAGTCACACAATTACTTAGGTGAGAGTGAACAGAGCCTGTGTGGGACCCAAGGGGGCAGACACATTGTGTTAGGACAAAGTGGAAAATATGATTAAATGGGAAGGATAGTGCCAAATCTGGAAAGCCAGACAGAGAAGTTTAGATTTGATGTGGTGATAGGAAAGACATAAATTAAATAATCCTTAGAAAAATTTGAAAATATTTAGTTGATTACTAATTAGTGCTTCTCTTATGTAATTACCTTCTTCTCCCTTTCCTTCTTTCCCATAGTTCCCTGAGAAATAATTTCTCTGTCTAATGCTATTTACCATCAGGTAGAGCAGTAATGTTTCCTGAGCATTTCAAAGACACTATTCTAAGTTTTGTCTCAAAACTAGAAATAAGGCATTTTGGATAAATACAAATATTAAGGATTAAACTGTTGGTAAAATTAACACAGAGTCAAAACTACATGTAGGCATTAGATTTGGATAAACTAAGCGAGTTGAGTCAGATGCAGACTGAGAGATGTTATTACTCATACTTTTATCATAAATTGGGAGTTAAATACTTGAGTTTCTTCAACAGCCAATATATAAACCTGAATTATAAACCTGATCATACATTTCCTTAAGTGCAGCAGTCATTGTTGCTGATTCATTTTTATTTCAAGTTTCCCATAATTGAGAGAGAGAGAGAGAGAGAGAGAGAAGAGATAAGAGAGAAGAGAAGAGAAGAGAGAAACCACTGCCAAAACTTATGAATGAAGATTTATTTGCAGATATAAAGATGTCATAACAACAATGTAGGTGCAGAAATAGCTTTAGTTTTTACTTTTCTTTGAGAAAGAACAGGAGCTTCAAGTAGGAAGAAAATGTATGTGTTACAATACTTACCACAAGTTCAAAATCAGAAAATTATCACATAGGGCAAATAAGTCTTATGGTTATAGCTACTGATAACATGTTAGCTATGGGTGCTTACTTTGGCCTAAATCTAAAGCATGTATTCTTTTTCCCCTTATTTTTCCTGTGTGAAGCATGTCTTATTTTGAGTGTGACGGGTATTTTGGAAAGGCTCTGAGAGCTGGTGTATAAGGTTATAATCAGGGAATTGTGACCCTTTATGCTATGGGAGGTCATGGAATATATTCAAGGACTTAGCTGTGCATTTTGGGGCCCAAGTAGATTTTTAGGAAATGGTCTAAGCTGTGACTCTCTAATTTCAAGCAAATATTCAATATTAATACAAAGTCTACTTAGATTTTTATGTCATATGATTAGGGTGGGGGTGGAGATGTTAGCCCTAACACTCACTTGTAGGTCATTGCTTATTGCAATTTTCCCACCTAAAAACCGGAATCATTGAATAATTAATGCAAAGTGACTCTCACCCAAAAAGAGTCCCTCTCACATTCACTTAATTTCAGCCTTCTGGCCACCTTGGGGTTAATGACCCAGGAAACAAAGAGACCCTTAAACAGTGAGAAATATTGGTAAATTTAAGTATGCTTTTGGAGGTCACCTAAAAGGAGAGGAGTCACCCTCGGGACTTTATCCAGAATACATGGAATGTGCACAGCAAAGATTAGGTGTGTGTCACATGGGAAAGTTTACAGAAAGGCTCAGGCGCAAGGTAGACGGTCATTTTATTTCTGCTCAGTTATTCACGCCAAGTGTTTCTGTCTGAGATAATTAAATATATATGGGGGCAGGGAGAAGTTTAGATACCTTAAAACCCTTCTTGGGGGTCTATATGGTGCTACATAGCTTGGCTGCTGGCTTATAGTAATGGTTCTGAGTGGAAATCATTTCAATCTATTTACTCTGTTCGGGAAGGTGTGTAAGAATGTGATGTTTAAAACAGATTTCTGTCAAAATGGCTGAGACAGAAAATTTGTGTATTCGGAGAACAAACTGATGATTGTCACATTGGGCTGGGGTAGGGGATAGGCAAAAGCAGGTGAAGAGAATTAAGAAGTACAAATTGCCTGTTGTAAAAATAGTCGTGGGGATGTAAAGTACAGCATGGGGAATACAGTCAATAATATTGTAATAACTTGTGTATGGTGTCAGGTGGATATTAGACTTAACAGGGTGATCACTTTGTAATGTATATAAATGTCTAATCACTATGTTGTACACCTGAAACTAATATAATATTATATGTAAAATATAATTGAAAAATAAATTTAGAAAAAAGAAAGAACAAAAATATTTGTGTATTCAAAGAGATGAATTTAGGTTATTTAGAAAATCCATTTGTATTAAGGGTCTCCAAGATTGAGGAGAGACAAGTAATAGACTTCTGCAGTGTGTATGCTATATACTTAGCAAAGTGGCAAGCACTATGTGTTATGGAAGAGGCTCCAGTCGGTGCTTTAGGACATGAAATCCTCACCAAGGCCTTGAAGATTTGTCATGTGTCTGCTAAAATATGAGATGTTGGAGAAATGGAATTCCTTGCTCCCATAGAGCTGGCGAGGGCAGTAAGGATAGGCAGGGAAGCATACTTGATGGGTCAAGTTGGAAATCTGAACACATTTTCCTAATGGTCTTTAGGTTCTTCAATAAGAGCAGATTTGCTTTTCCATAGATGCAATTTTGTAAATGATGGCTAGTTTCCAAGATTGGCTCACACTAGTCTTTTGATTCCATGATATACCAGAGGGAGTTCTAGGACTCCCACTAAATGAGAAGTTTTGGATCAACTTCCTATGATGGAGTTGCCAAACAATTGATTCAAACCGTTATTACTCTAAAGGTCTTAAAAAAGATGGGATTTAGATGGTCAGGAGCAGGGCCAATCTGAATCGTTGAACCTATAAGGGCGGAGAAGAGAGGGTGGGGGAGGGAAGTTGTGTAGGTGTCCTAGACAGGGAACCAGCAGGACAGAATGCAAAGAGCTGCAGTTCCAGCCTTGATTGCACATTTCAATTACCTGAGTGCTTAAAAAAAAAATGTGGACAACTAAGATTCTCTCTAGAATCTCCAGGAGTGAGCCAAAGGATGGGTACTTTAAGAACTTTTTAGGGTGACAGTGGGTTGAGAGTCTCTGATTTAGAATCTGGAATGAATCTTATGTGTTTGGAGGACATGAGATCAGTTTGGAGAGAATGGAGATCTCCCTTCCTGCTGTGAAGCAGCCACGGACAGGCAGGAAACGTCTCAAAGGACTCTGGAAACTGGTCTCATCTGAAGGTTGATGAGAGACCAGTAACTTTTTATAGCAGTAATAAATAAGAATAAAGTAGTACTTTGTGGTGTTTAGTCTGTGCGTAGCACTTTCTAGAGTTAATAGAGAATAGAGATAAGACTATCAGTTAAGAGACTATTGCTATTACTCAAGCATAAGGTAATAAGGCCTTGGGTGGGAACCGTGAAAGCAGAAACAAGAGTCCAGGATGGAAGAAACTTCAAGAGTTGAAATGCTAGATTATATATCTTGTGGAATAAATGAATGGAAAGGCTAAGGGGAGAAAATTACCCAGGAGGATTTCAAAATATGAAGGTTAGCAAATTAACATTACCATGACAAGAAATGGGGGAAGGCAGGAGGGAGGAGTTGTTTTAGACAGAAGATAGATTCCATATTGGATATGTTACATTTGTGGGAACAGTTATAATGACAACTAACATTTTTGTGCCTACTCTGCCTACATGATGAAACCTGTGCTTACTTTTCTAGCCTCTCCTGCACTCAGGGTCTCTGGTTATGTCCACTCCTTCTAGCTCTAGGGTTTCCCATAGCCTTTCCTCAACCTTGTTTGGGATCCCTTTCCCTGACTTCATCCTACTCATCCTTAATTTCCTTGAGGACAATATTCTTGCCAAGCCCCCACCAAAATTAACTTCCCTGTTACATTACACTGTTCAGCATCTTGCATGTGGATGGTTTTTTCACAGCACGTAGCATGTATCAGTGTTGTACTTTAGCAATGACTTGTTCAAGAGATCGTTCCCCCACTAGATGGTCACCTTCATATAGCAGGGACCTTGTCTGTCTTGCTCACTGCTGTACTCCCAGGGTCCAGCTCTGTGCCCATCACACAGTAAGTGCTTGAATAACTGAATGAATATGTGTTAAATATTTTGCATGCATTTAATCCTCACAACAACCCTATGAGGCACCTAACATTATTACTCTCATTGTACAGATAAGGCAAGATATCTTACCCTAATTTATAAAGCTAGTAACTAGTAGGACTGGACTTTCAATTCTGGTTTCTCTGGTTCCAAAAATGAACTTTTTAACTTCTGGGCTATTCTGCCTCTGCCAGGTGATTACATATATAGGAGCTCACGAGAGCACAACTGTTAAGAAGACAAAAAAAAAGAAAAAAAAAAAGGAGGGGTTGTAAAAGAAAGAGTAAGGAGTTTTAGGAAAGTTAGAGGTATTTGAATATGAAGGGATCTTAAATTTCATGGAGACCAAACCCGTCATTGCACAGGAGAAGAAAATTGGTCTAGGAGGTTAAATGGTTCTTGTTTGGGAGTGTGCTTAGATCTTAGACTCCTAACTTCTGCTTTGGTGCCCTTTCTAGGCAGAGTGGATGGGAGCAAGTTCTTTGAGGCCAATGAGTGGGCAAGTTGCTTTGACTTTAAGCCCGAAGTTGAAGACAGAGGGAAAAGAAACTAGGAAGGAATGAACATGAGTATTATGGATAAATGAAGTGTTTTGTGGAACCTTGTATGGCTCTGATTACATCATAACCATCCTTTGTTGTAGCAACAGAATTAGCTTGCCTTTGATGTTGGTGTCTCAGGTTCCTTTCACTTTGGTTCTTATACTTTGCTAAGATGATTGGGGTAGGGAGATAATAGCTATGCTTTTGCTTTAAGAAAAATGTATGGGGCTTCTCTAACATTCTTGGCATGGTTGTTGCCCAAATGTAGTCCCTATCCCACTAATTTTGCCAACGGGGAAACTAATATATAAAGAGGTTAAAAGATTTGTCATTTTTGGGTAAAAAAGTAGGGTAGCTAAGAAGTAATAAAGAGGAAAAAGGGAAGTGGTTATGTTAACCTGTTACAATAATTAAATTTGGGATTATATGCCTTGTACAGGTCCAGGATGACATGAACTTGTCAGTTTGACATCAATTTATAAATATCTTGTTCTCAAGAGTACCTGACTGTGGGCATCTTGCTTCAGACTTTCCCTGGGGTCAGACTGATGCCTCCAGAACTCTTTTTATCTAATTTTGGACTTCTAGGACTAGGCAGGAATTAATTTCAGCTTAGGAAGAAGGAAGGTGGTGCTTTCTTTTCTGGGACCTTCTCCTTAGGGTCTCTGGTGTGTTGTCGGGGCTGCCACATAACTGCCTCTATCACTGCCAAGCTCGGAACAGAGAGGGGATTAGAAATCTGAAGTCCATGGCTCAGTGCCCTGATTTGAACTTTATTTATATAAATACAAATGATGTAGACTGCTTTTACTTTATTTCTCTTCAAGGTTTTTTGCTATATTTAAAACTTGGCTACTCATGCCGGCATTCCCCTGACATAAATGTTGTGTGCTGTCATTTCCCCCAAGATGTCACCTTCCTGTTCATTTTCATTGCGTTATTGTGAGATAGAAGATGGGGAAGAGTGAAATGGGTGCTGCTGCATTAGTATTATTGTGTGCATTTGATGCAACCTGAAGTCTAGATTAGGATAATTTCCCTGAGTTATGACCAGTGAGGAGTTCTCCTACAGTCGGGTCTTTGCAGCATTCCTCTAACAAAGCTAGGAATTTATTTGCGTCTGTTTCCATAGAACTCAAAGTGATTAACATATGTGATCCAATTATCCTCCTAAATCCCCAGATGTAGCAGGAAGCAGGGCATATCTGCCTGTTGGAAATGTAGGCTCACCAGGATTGAGGTGAAAGGTTCCCTTCAGGTCATGTCTTTGTTTGTAGTGGAAACTTGATTTCTTGCCTTTCAGTCAAGTTTTTTGGTGGCCTTGTCTTCATATGGCAAGGTGTGCTTTTGATTTTGCTTAGTTTCCCCAAGACAAACTTTCCCCCTAAGAGACTGGAGTTCATAATATACTATAGTGAAAGTGGAACAGAAATATAGTTCTTAAGGTCTACACTTACTCTACTTGCTTATAGAGTAAAATAAATTCAGAACTCGAGCCAGGATGTTCTAGAATTCCTAACCTTAAAAGCAACTGAAAAGTAGAATCAGTGTCACTGAGGCTTATGATTAGGGCAAACATATCGTTTATCTGGCCAAACATGACCCTTCTGAGCATGGAAGGGAACACTGTTACCTTACAACAGGTTTAGATGAGGGCTGTCCTGTGTGAACCAGGGTTGTGTAGTCACTCCACTTATGATGATGGTGGCAGAGGGTATTATCTCCCAGAGCTGAGTGTGTGGCATATTTCATGTAAGTTAATGTGGAATAAAGTCATACTGTAGATGTCGTGAGAAAAATAGATATATAGAAATAGCTCTCAGCCTCCTGCTCTCAAGGAGCTCACAGTGTTGTGAAAGGGATAGCTGTTGCTAAAAGTCAGAACAATGCTAGTTATAGCATTTAGTTTTTAGTTATTTCAATCACTGCTCTCATGATTTTAATCTCACAAATGAACAGCACTTCCTTATTTGAAAGGAAATGTTATAATGTCTTTGTTAACTTCATTTTGTAAGATATATTTTACAGAAATTCAGTTCTCTTTCTAAAATGTTTTCATTTTGCGGTCGATTATACAGATGTTTTCAACTTTATTCTTATGGACCATAACAATACTAGATCTGATAGGAATATTTTAATGGAAAAGCATGAAATTATTTTTTACAAAATCGTATCCACTTAATGTAAGTAAGCATATTACCTTGCGTAGTGTTTTCAAGTTTACAAATTACTTTAACATAAATGCTCATTCAAATATCCACCAGCGCAGAGGCCTTCTCTGTCTTAGTCACATGGAAAACCCTAGCACCTAGAACAGTGTCCGGCACATAGCGGTTACTCAACAAATAGTTGAAATGAATACATTTTTTATAATTTTATTTTATTTATTTTGTTCAGGGAATCTTTTATTCAAATGAAAGCTTAGAAAGACTTAACAATACTGATTACAGTAGAATTTTTGTGGCAAAAAGAAGGCATGGTCTTAAGGTCCATATTCCCACATCTCATAACCCCTATCCCTTGGCGCAGATAAGAAAATTACTCATCAAAGATATGGAATCGTGGAGAGAAAAAGCACATTAGACCACATGGTCAGAAAGCTCACTTTGTCTATAAATGAAGAAAATGGAGTCCAGTGAGTCTGACTAAAATGCCGAAGTTCCCTTGTAGTGTGACATGGCCAGGACAGGCACTCGAATTTCCTGGCTCCAGGACAGAGATTTTTCTATTATAACCAAAATTAGATTAAAAGGAGTATGAGGTAGGTTAGCCAGGTGCTCTGGTGGAAGCCACTCTGCCAGGGAGCTGGACATTACTGCAGAAGTAATAGAGATGGTACAACTTATATGTACCAGAACTTTTCCCTGAAAGACTACCAAGTTTGGTTGGAAGAAATATTTTGTTAAGTTGTGTGCATGAAAGGTGACTTCCCTACAAATGATGTGTTTGAGAAACTGCAAATGAGTAGTCCTGGAACCATTTGCAAGAGAGGATAGGTCTGGTTCCCTGCTCCGCCCTGCCCCCGCCCTGGGTCTTCATGTCATTTGGGGTCAGACTTACTGATTGAAGAATTGAGCAGAGGGCTTTCAAATAAATGTTGAATAATTGTTTAAAGAATCTCAGTTTGAGAGGGCGCTAAATAATTAGCCTCTCTTGGACTGAAAGGTCTGGGTCCAGCCCAGATGACAGAATTCTAATTTTCTCATTTGCATGTTGGGAATTGAGACTCTTCCCCTTAGAAAAAGAAGAAATATGTTAGATTGCGGTATTGTAATCATATCAATAAACTGAGAGATTACAAGTGTTTTTCCAATATTGCCCCTGCTGAAAGAAGATAAAAATATATCAAACTGATAACAAGTTTTAAAGAATTGAAACAAAATTTGGGAGCCACTTAAAAAAGTTTAAAATTGGCTTCAGTCTGCAAAAATCAATCAGAATTAGTGAATGTTTCTCATGCTATTATAGCAGTGTTTTTCCAACATTTTTGATTTTGGCATGCTATAAAAGTATATTTGATATCAGAACCAGTACATACATATTAAAGACAGTCGTATATATGTATGTATGTATGTATATATGTATACAGTGGTACATATATAATACAAAAGTATTATGAAATGATTCTTACCTTTACTGTGTATACCTCTTTTATGTTTTTTATTCTATTTTGTTTAAAAAGTGCTGGTCATGACCCAGTAAAATGATTTCACAGCTCTGTAATGGGTTTACACACCATTTGAAAAACAATACTGTAAACAATATGAGAGGAATCAAAGGTAGCCTTCCTGAATTTATCATCTACGTGGGGAGAGAAAACTAACTTACAAACCATTGAAGTGTATGTTAAGACTATAATTAATTAGTTGCAATTTAAAAATGATGAATGTTCAGCTTTTATCAGCGTGTTTTCTGTATTGAAATACATAGATCTAAGGTAAAGAAGACAACTTTTCAAAAGTATGCTTATTTGATACTGTTCATGTTCTCAAGAGGCACCTTTTTACATATCATTACATCTCTGAAACTGGGGTATATCTTACAATTGACATTTTACAATAGTTCCTTTGGGGCAGTTAATTCATTTTTTTGTCGTCTAGGCATATGCAATCTTGGTTATCTTTGCTGGTAGCATGACTGACTGGACAACTGAAACTTTTCACCATTTCAGTCTATAAGCCATTTGAAGAAGGAATGGGAATCTCTTCTAATAAGGAATTCAATCTAGTCTAGTAAGAGCACATAAGTGTCAACATCAAAATTTGCAGAATGTTGTTAGTGGCTTGGAGAAAAATCTGAGAAGCAATAATGGTATAGACTTCTGAAATAAAAGGCTGCCTCTCTAATGATGTTGTTGACACAGAAGTCAATGTTATGTGGAAAACACATTGGTAACTCTGAGCCAGAAGGTGATTTAGAAGAGCTGAAGTCTGAATTTGAAGAAGTTTTAGGGTTTTCTTCACCAATAATTTTGCCTACATATTCTTTTTTATTCATATGTGAGAGATAAATGATAAAAAGTCTATGCCTAAATAAATCTAAGGAAGCTTTTTAAAAGGGCTATAAAAGAAAAATTTTAAGTGATAAGAAAGCATTGCTTCACCATTTAATTGATAGCATTTTTTTTCTTAGTAACACATTAAATATCAGTGGCATCTTCTACTCATGATTAGTCATAAGCAAATGCACATTAAAACCATAATATACCACTACATACCTACTAGAATGGCAAAATTAAAAAGACTGACAAAACCAGTTGCTAGAGAGGGTGTGGCACAACTGAAACTCTCATGCATTGCTGATGGAAATGAAAAATTATATAGCCACTTTGGAAAACAGTTTGTCACTTTTTTAAAAAGTTAAACACACACTTAGTTTATGTCCCAGCAATTCTACTTCTGGGTATTAATCAAAGAGAAATGAAAACATATCCTCACAAAGACTTGTGTACAAATATTCATGGTAGGCCCAAATTGGAGACAATCCAAATGTCCATCATCTGTGAATAGACAAATAAATCGTGGTATATACATA
The DNA here is from genome assembly GCF_000325575.1 of Pteropus alecto. NCBI lineage: Eukaryota > Metazoa > Chordata > Mammalia > Chiroptera > Pteropodidae > Pteropus > Pteropus alecto. Next base: position 3,210,446 of record NW_006441995.1, on the reverse strand, counting down.
TAAAGAAATAGTATTCAGCAATAAAAATGAATAAACTACGTGTACATACAACATCATGGATAAAAGTGAAAAAGCCAGGTGCAGAAGTTTTCATATTGTATAATATTGATGATATGAAATTCTAGAAAAGACAAAACCATAGTGATAGAAAGCAGATCACTAGTTGTCAAAGACCAGGGGCTGGGGTGAGAAGACTCTACAAAGTCGTTTGAACAAATTTACTGAGGTAATGGAAATGTTCTTTGTCATGATTGTGGTGTTGGTCACCCAACCGAATGCTCTTTGAATCGTAATTTTATCGTATGTAAATTGTACATTACTAAACCTGATCAAAAAAATATAAAAAATTACAGTATCATAGATTTTATGAAACATGGATTTTTCTATATTTTAAAACTAATATAGAAAATAACAAAATCAGAAAGAGGGAGAAATCACTTAAATTTGCACTACACAAAAACAACCATTTAAAAATGTTAGATTTTTTTCTGTATTAGTCTACTTTTAGATTTTCCCCCTATGCATGGTTATATCATAAATGACATTCCTAACTATCCTTCCTGTGGAGTTGATGTTAGACACTGTGTAAACTGAATGAGATTTCATGGCA
>NW_006441995.1:3197450-3209826 GCF_000325575.1 Pteropus alecto | reverse complement strand
ATATCAAAAGGCTCTTTATTTTTGAGTTCCTATTATATATCTCTCTGTGGAATATGACTCAGAGAATTGGAATTATTTAAAATAATTATTTTAAATCATGTCTCTTTAGGATATTAAATTTTGATAATTGAGAAAGAAATCTAATACAGAACTAAAATATGTTATTTAGAGGGAATTTTAGAACCAAGGCCTAAAGACAGGAATCATTAGATACTGAGATATATACAATAGTTTGATAATGAGTGAACCTTTTGACAGTGGCTTCATGGAACCTTTCAGTTTAATAAACTTGATTTCAAAAATTATATGACTGATTCTATGGGTTTCCCTCAGCAATAAAGTAATTTTGCAATGACATAAACTGAATCAGTCCTTATTTTGCTTTTTTTTCTTATCTCATATAAAGGAAGATGGCCTCAGCATGTTTGCACATAGATTTGTAGTTATGAGCTCAGGCCTAGAAACAATTGGGGTGAGGAAATTTTAAGGGAGGAGGTTCAGACCTTCACCCATGGAATACAGAGCTATTCTGACACTGAATTTTTGATGTACCTCATTTTATATAATAAATTGTGTTTTATGGAAGGCCTTGTGCCTGTGAATGGGGTGAAGAGGAGGCCTCCTTGGGATTCTGTGACTTGTTCCTAAGAGCCAGATGGTGGCAAGTGTTCCTGCGGGTGAGGCAGAGAATAGGTTCCAGGTATGGTCCCCCTTCTGGTGACGGCAGAGGCCAATAGCTTCTGAACGTGGAGACTGAGTTATTCTGAGGCTTAAGGCTTCTGGTTCCTGAGCCCACAGTTTCTATCTCTTCCACTGAGAATTTAGTATAAGTTTCTTTTACTCTAAGTTTTTTCTTTAGTGACTACTACATACTAAGGGCTTTTTATAGGTTATTTCAACCACCTCAAGAGATAAATAATGATATGTGCCTCATAGGGTTGTTGTGAGGATTAAATACACGCAAAATATTTAACATACATTCATTCAGTTACTCAAGCACTTACTATATGATAGGCACAGAGCTGGACCCTGGGAGTACAGCAGTGAGCAAGACAGACAAGGTCCCTGCTATATGAAGGTTACCATCTAGTGAGGGAGTGATCTCTTGAACAAGTCATTGCTAAAGTACAACACCGATATGTGCTGTGAAGGAACCATCCACAACCACCTCAAGAGACAAATCTTTCTTGTTTCTATGTCAGAGATTAGGAAGCTGAGTCCCAAGAAGGCTGAAGACCTTGCTCAAAGCCACACAGCTAGTCAGTCAGTGAAAATTTGGGCTACCTTTACCATCACATGGAGAATTTCCTTCAGTTTGATTTGAGAAAAGGAGCCAATACCTTTCTACTGAGATAAGAGAATGGAATCTGATCTTGTCACCCGTGCTTTCATGTAAATTAATTTTTTCAGCCTCATTTTCAACATTTTCCAAGGGTCTCAATCCTCTCTCTTCTATAGTCTTATGGTAGGAGACCTTGGATAAGTCTCTCTTTTCCCTTTTCCTATAAGAAGAAGAAAAAAGTTACCTGAAGAAACTTGAGCAAGTTAATTCACTTCTGCAAGCCTCAGTTTCTCTCTCTGTAAAATGGGGATAATAAAATACTAATTTCACAAGGTTGTTGTAGAAGTTAGATGGAGATAATGTGTAAAGCTTTGAACAAAGTTAAAATTTCAGATGATTGTTATTATCGCAACTGGATTCAGAGAACGTTTTATATGCAAAAGGAAGTGGGGACGGAAGTTTGTATGTGGAAATATTCCGCCTTACTTCTTATATTTGACCTAGAGAGAAATCGAGGTATGATATTTTTGACTTGAAAAAAACTCTCCCAGTTTTCTTACTTTCTGTTTTGTGAGTGGCAAAATGAATTTAGAGAAAATTCAGTAGCTATGAAGATTGTTGACCGAAGATGCTAAGGAAAATATGTTCAGTTTTCTCTCAATTTGGTTTGATTAAAAAATTAAAGGAAAACCCCTTTGCTGTCATTCAGTGTCAAAATAGAAACTGTAACTAGAGTTTTGAGGTATGAAAAGTATTACTATTTATGAGTATTTCAATTAATTTTTTTGTGTGTCATATAGAAGAGGCATAATTGCTGCATCTCCCTCACCTCCTTTTTTGCATTCAAATAAGAAAAAGTGTTGACAGTTGAATATCACCTCATAAAATAACAAATTTAAAGACTAATATTCAAATTATTGACACATAGTATTTGAGTGCTATATGCAAAATGCGCTTAAAACATGACATCCTAACAATTTGTTTTAAGAAATTCCTGCGTACTTGTCATGTAGAACTGGTCTGTATGTATAGAAATAGATCTTCCCATTGGTATATTTGCAATGGAAAGACCTGTGTGAATAGCACAGCCTCCATTTAGAATTTTTAATTCAATAAGCATTTATTGCAAAGCATTGTATTGCAGTGAAAGAAAGATGACTAAGAACCTAATCTCCGAGGAAAGTAGTAATTTAAGGAATGAAAAAGGGAAAAGAAGGACACTGTATGTGCACAACTGAATGAGGGGGAAAACCTGGGCTGTATGCTGAGTACAGAGCTTTGCATACTGTGGGCTGCCGAGGGCAGTAGCCTCTGTCTCAGCCTCTTCTAGGTATTGAGAGTATATGATCACTGGGGCTCTCATGTGGGGCCTGCCTTCTAAAATACTTTCATTTCTATAAGCCATATTTAGCAGAAGACTTTGCCTCTCTTGGTGTTTTTCTTCAGTTGGAGTTTGGTGGTTTTACTGTAGCAACTGGTTTCATGGTTTGAGTTCTGCTTTTGATTATGTAACCTTTGAACAATTTTATCATCGTTCACTTCCCTTTTTCTTTCACTATGAAGTAAAGAATAAGAAGCAGAGTGTATAGTGATGAGAGATGTAGGGAGTAGAAAAGGAAAGAAATGGAATTTATAACTTATGTAATAAGTGACAGCTGGTGTCCATAACAGGGAAGACTTCTGTGTCTCCTCTGGACCAAGGGCTTTATCTTTTTAGAGCAGCCCTCCTAGGATGACCTATGGAGAAGCCCCAATCTTACATCTAATAAGCTAGAAAAATCCTTCAACTCCAAAAGTACCCTTCCGGGTAACTTACCCTTCCAGAAGATCCAGAGGGTAAGTTTTCCTGCCAGAGGGCAGTAAGCTGGTTCTAAAGATAGCTCAGGGAAATTTCTAGATAATGCTATTTTCTTTTTTCCAAAGCAATTCAGAGACCATCACAAGAGCTTTGTTAAATATCCCCAGTGCAGAATTCAAGCCAGATGCAAAGCTTACAATTAGAACATTGAAGCTTTGATGCCAATTAAAAATAAGTGATGCCATTTATGATAAAATTGAGCAAGGATCTGAGAGGGGAGGAACAGACCAGACAGAGAGATATTAAAAGTTTGAGATTTAAAAATATGAGCAAACTTCATTAATGAATGAATTAATATTTCAGAGAGAGTAGTTGTTGATCTTGAGCGTGAAATTTTAATAGGGACTTCAGGGTTTTCCAATGATAAGATTATTAATATAAACAGGAGGTAGAGTGGAAAATGTATAAAGGTTATATGATTCTTGTGGTCGAAGTTATAAGTTAAAGAGTTTTAAGAAGTCAGCTGTGTTTCTAGTTGGCAATATATTGCAAATCGTCATTCAAGTAGTTGGCTCTGCTCATACCTAAACACATAGCTTCTCAAAAGATCCAGTTTCCGGTTTCCCAAAGAATCACAAAGCAATGAATGTGTCTGACTTGTTCATATCAATATTGCTCAATGCTGATAGAATGGTTTCTCACTTTCCTCCTTTTCTTTTCTTTTTTTCTTTCCTTTTCTTCTTTTCTTTCTTTTAAATTGAGGTCTTCTGCTTATTTTTAAGTAGAGGGTAGTATTACCTGAAAGGTCCTCAGTTTTACTTTTTAAACAAATTTACTGTTCTGAGGGGCTTGTTCTCTTATAGTTCCCAGTATAAGGTAATCTAGAGCAACCTTTTAAAGACAACCACAGACTTTAACAAATGAATGTGAGGAACCCGCTTTCATTTCTTAATTTCTTATTTCTATTGACCTATAATCCCGCTGTTCTGAATAATTGATGGCATCAGATAGAGTGGAGACATTTCTTTTCAGACAAGCTCCGAAAGGATGAAAGGAAAAAGATTCTTTAAATGTGAATGGAGAAACAATGGATGGTAAACAATTTCCCCTAAATTATAAAGCAATTTAATTTCTTATTTTAAAACAACGTGCGATGAGACCTGTGTTCCTTTCTATTATATTTCTAATAAAATCCTATGCGAGAAGAGATAAATAGAAGTGATTTTCCAGAAACACCAGATGTTGACCCACCTGTCTGATTAGTATTAAGAGCTCTAATCTTGTAGTTAGGTAAATATCTTAATTGAATCACATACCATTTCTGCATCATTAGAATAGGTCAAAAGCTGGAACTCTTCAGAAATTTGAGCCTAGGTTGGTTTGTATACAGTTTGCTTATATACATTTAGGCATCCACCAAGAATCATTACATCATTCTTATAAAACCAGATTCCAGTTTTGCTTCTCATCAATGCTGAGTGATCTTGGACCTCAACTTCTTATTTGGGATAATAATGTCTACTTAATAGACTGGTATGAGTATGAAACAACACACTGCATGTAAAGCACCTGGCATATAGAGAGCACTCAGTAGATGTTAGTCATTGCCTATTTCTCTTCCCTTCTGTTATAATATTGAAGTAATCTCCCTTAAACATCATTATCATCTTATCTATTGACTGAAGTGCCTACAGTGACTGTTTTTTTACTTATCGTATTCACTCATTTATTCAACTATCATTCAAAAGTATTATGTTTATACAGAAATGAATAAAAACATGATCCCTGCTTCCAAGGAATTCACAGTCTAATGAACCAAATTAATTATGGAATTTAAAGCTATCTTTTAACTAAGTTGCCAATATCTGTTTCCCATTTCAAGTACATCATTTCTTGTTTTTTAGTTATATGGTCGCTTTATCCAGGAGTCCTCAACATTGACTGAACACCAGAACCCCTTGGGCAACTTTCTTAAAAGTATTAATGCCTGGGCCCTGCCCAGCTCAATGAAGTCAGAATCTCTGGATGATGGTGTGTTTAAAAAGCACCCAGGTGCAGTCAGAGTTCGGAATCTTTGGGTTAGAATGAAGCCAAACTCAACCTCCTGGCCTTATTCTGTACATCAAGCATGCCATTCCTTTCTCTTTTCTGTCAGCGTCCCTCATTACCTTCAGAATGCAGCTTCAAATATATCTCTCCAGCTAATGTTTGATGTTTCACACTCTAGATTATGCTCCCTGCTCTGTGTGATGCCCTCTTTATTCCCATGTATTATTTTTTTCCTTTAGATTTACTGACAAGTGAAATTTATACAAGTTTTCTTTATTTCTTTTGTGTATTGTGTTTCCCTAATCAGTTTGGAAGCTTCTTGTGGAAGAGATTGGATGTTCTGTTTTCTGTGCGCTGTTTCAAGTGCTTTCATGCTATGTCTGGCTGCAGTGGACTCTCAACAAATGGTCGTGGCCAACTGATTCACTTCTGGTAAGCTGACTTCTTCATCCAGCCTGTTTTGGTGTTAACAGCTGTAGGATCTCAGCACGAATTATTGAACTTTTAACTTGACTTTGTAACTCCAAATTTTAATCTCTCTTATTAGCCAGTTCCTTGGAATTTAATCTTCCTTCCTCTCAACAAGTCCAAATGAGATGTTTTAAAATTTCTTATCTTTAGGCAGTTTTTGGGACAGTATCTGAATTAATTAAATCCAGATATAATAAAAGCCATAGCAGTGAATCATACTCTGCTAAGCTTCTTGAAGACAGGGGCATGTCATATTTATCTTTGTGTATCAGACACATGGACAAGTACCTGGCATACAGCAGGTTCTCAATAAAGATTTATTGAATTAATTGAATTGTTTTTTGGTTAAATTAAGGTTCTGAATTCATCTATGTGCACATTATTTGAAAAATGTGATGCTTTTTTTTTTGCTAACCAGTTGATTTTATCTTTTTTATAGTAGAAAATATGTATTTTATAAAATAATTACAGTTGACATGCAATATTATATTAGTTTCATGTGTACAACATAGCGATTATTTATAAAACTTACAAAATGAACACCTCAATAAATCTAGTACCCATCTGACAGCATACTTAGTTGTTACAATGTTATCGACCAAATTCCCTATGCTGTACTTTACATCCTCATGACTATTTTGCAACTACTTATTTGTACTTCTCTTTTCAGTCACTCTCCCCAACCCCTTTCCCATCTAGCAACCATCAAATGTTCTCTATGAGTTTGTTTCTGTTTTATTTGTTTATTTTGTTCTTTAGTTTCTACATGTAAGTGAAATCATATGGCATTTGTCTTTCTCTATCTGACTTTTTCACTCAGCACAGTATCTTCTAGGTCCATCCATGTTGTTGCAAATGGCAAGATTTCATTCTCTTTTCAATGGCTGAGAAATATTCCATTGTATATATGTACCACTTTTTCTTTACCCATTCATCCACTGATGGACACCAGGTTGCTTCCATATCTTGACTATTATAAATAATGCTGCAATAAACATATGGTTTCATATATCCTTTCGAGGTAGCATTTTGGGTTTCTTCAAATAAATACCCAGAAGTGGGATTACTGGTTCCTTCCTTGTCTCTTATTATATAGCCTTTGTTTTAAAGTCTATTTTGTCTGGTATAAGTATTGCTATTCAATCTTTTTTGTTTGCTTGTTTCCATTTTCATGAAATATCTTTTTTCATCCCTTTATTTTTAGTCTGTATGTCTTTTGATCTGAAGCGGGACTCTTATAGGCAGCATACGTAGGGGCCTTATTTTCTTATTTAGTCACTCTATGTCTTTTGTTTGGCGCATTCAATTCATTTACATTTAAAGTAATTGTTGATAGATATGTAGTTATCCCATGTTTTTCATCTTTTTTTATTCTTCTTTAAGAACTCCCTTTAACATTTCTTGTAATACTGTCTTGGTGGTGATGAATTCATTTAGCTTTCTTTTGTTTGGGAAGCTCTTTATCTGTCCTTTGATTCTAAATGACAGCTTTTCTGGGTAATCTTTGTTGTTTGTTCTTGCTTTTTATCACTTTGAAGATTTCATGCCAATTCCTTCTGGCCTGCAAGGTTTCTGTTGAGAAATCAGCTGACAGTCTTATGGAAGCTCCCCTGTAGGTAACTAACTGCTTTTCTGATTTTAAGATTCTCTCTTTGTCTTTAACCTTTGACATTTTAATTATGATCTGTTTCGTGTGATCAAGAGTGGCCTTGTGTAGTGGCCTCTTTGGACTCATTTTGTTTGAGATTCTCTGTTTCCGGGTTTGTATGTCTGTTTCCTTCACCAAGTTAATGAAGTTTTCTGTCATTATTTCTTCCAATAGGTTTTCCAATTCTTGCTCTCTCTCTTCTGGTAGCCCTATGATGCAAATGTTGGTACATTTGATGTTGTCCCTGTGGCACCTTAAACTATCCTCATTTTATTGGATTCTTTTTTCTTGTTGCTGTTCTGACTGGGTGTTTTCTGCTACCTTATTTTCCAAATCACTGATTCATTCTTCTGCTTCATCTAATCTACTGTTGATTCTCTCTAATGTATTCTTTATTTCAGTTATTGTATTCTTCATTTCTGACCGGTTCGTTTTTATGTTTTCTATCTCTACTTTTATGTTTTCTGTCTCTTTGTTAAAGTTCTCACTGAGTTCATCTACTCTTCCTCTAAGTTCATTAAGCATTCTTATAACCAGTGTTTTTTAACTCTGCATCTGGTAGATTGCTTGTCTCCATTTCGTTTAGTTCTTTTTCTGAAGCTTTGTTCTGTTCTTTCATTTGGGACATGTTTCTTTGTCTCCTCATTTTGGCTGCCTCCCTGTGTTTGTTTATATCTATTAGGTAGAGCTGCTACATCTTCTGGTTTTGGTAGAGTGGCCTTGTGTAGTAGGTGTCCTGTGGGGCCCAGTCATCTGAGCCAGGTGCTGCAGATGTGTCCCTTGTGTGAGTTGTGTGTGCCCTCCTGCTGTAGTTGAGCCTGTAGTTGAGCTGTTGGTACATCACTGAAAGGGATTGACCCTTGGGATGATCGGTTGTGAGGACTGGATGTGGTTGCAGTGGAGGAGCTAACCCTATGGAGCAGGATTCAATTTAGCAGGGCTCTGGTGCCTGCTGAATCTCCCCTTTGGGTATGTTTGTGGATCTGGTTGTGTGGTACTCTGGTGTGGTTCAAAGCTGGCCACTGGGTGTGTTGGTCCTGAGGCCTCTTGGGAGGGGCTTTGGTGCAGAGCAAGGTTAGCTGCTGCCTGTGCCCTACCTGGGGCCACTTGACATGAACTACAAAGTGATCTGCAGATGGTTGTTGTCACTTTTGCTCGGAGGTGTCTGGGAGAGGCTAAGCTGTGAACCAAAGCCATCTGCTGCTAGTGCATGCCAAGATCACATGCTACTTTTTTGGGAGTTTGTGAACCTTTGACAGATTTTAGGAAAGTTTGCAGCATAAGTCAAGATAGGTTGCTTGGAGGAAAGAAGAAACTGAAAGTGGCTTGAGTGGTGCCGCAAGTTGGGTAGGGAGAGGTCCTGGAATCACCAGGGAAGTGTTAGCCAGGTTGATGGAGACTCAGATATGGTGCCCGCCTGTGTCTGCACACTGAATTGGGGGAGGGCTCAACAAAGGAACAATGGCTTATGCCAGCACCTTCGTATGGTAGGAGGCTGCCTCTCCAGCCCTCACCCTGAAGCCAGATAATTCAGTCTCTCCCCTACATCTGGTGCCTTTTGAGCTGCTGCTCTAGCACTGGAGCTCAAAGAGAGTGAGCCTGTCAGTGAGTAAGTCTGTGCATGGCCCCTTTAAGCAGAATGCCTATGATTTCAGCCACTCTCCATCTCACTCAGCCACAATCCCCTTTGGTTTTCACAGCCAGAAGTTATGGGGACTTCTCTTCCTAGCACTGTAACCCTGGACTGGGGAGACTAGTCTGGGGTTGGAACCCCTTGCTTCTCAGCGGGGACCTCTGCAGTGAGATATCCTTCCCTATTTTTAATTCCACATATGGATGTGAGACCGGCCTGTTCAATGTTTCTACCCCTCCTACCAGTCTCAGTGTGGCTTCTTGTGTATATCCTTAGTTATAGGACTTCTGTTCAGCTAGACTTTAGGTGGTTCTCAAAGATGGTTGCTTTGTAATTTAGTAATTTTGATGTGGTCCTGGGAGGAGGCGAGCACAGGATATACCTATTCTGCCATCTTGACCAGAACTCTCGCTAATGAGATGCATTTCTAATTGCATTTTTTTCTTCTGCATTTATCTGCTTATTACTCATAAGTTCTGGGAATCTAACTTTCTTGTTTTATATCATTGTGCCTCCCTTAGCTTTTCAGTTCACTGACATTCTTTTGGACTTAGTGTTGGTTCGCATTGGTCATTCATCTGTCTGGCTGTCTGTGGATCTGTGAACATCTAACACCAAACCTAAACAGGGCCATTTCAAGTTATTGCATTTAGTTCACTGAATTTTATTTCCTGAATTTCATTAGAGAAAAGATGAGAAATATTAAAATTAAAATAATATAAATGTCAGTCAATTGACTTCACTCAAAGACAACCAGTGGGAATTTTTTGGTTTATTTCCTACTAGTCTTTTTTCTTATATGGATTTTTAAAACATGGCTGTGATCTAAAATTTAACTGTTTATTTGATTTTTGTATTTTCGTTTATTCCTTTAATATTGTAAACTATATGTTTTCCAAGGGTTTATAAACCCTTTGTTAAGTTCTACTTAATGGGTCTTACATATTAAGGTATAAATGTACAATAATTTTAGTAAGCCATTCTTTTATTGTTAAACTTTTGGATTGTACTGTGTTTTTTTCTTACTTTTTTTTATTACCATAAACAATGCCGTGCTCATCTTCATGCATAAAGATTTTATTTTTTTATAAATAGGGTTATATCCTAGAAGCTGTGTCCAAGAGTATGAACATTTTCAAGTTCTTGATACAGTTGAATAGATTACTTTCCAAAAGATAGTAATCTTCCACAGCCCTGCCAACAGTGCATCAGTATTCCCCCTTTCAATGAATTCCTGTCAGACTTAAGGATTTATTTGTAATATAAAAAGGGTAGTTTTCATTTTATCTAAGGTAAGACCCTTTAGATGGTCTCATTGTACACATGTCTATAAGGTTTTACTTCATTCAGTTTGGCATATTGCCATATCAACTTCTGAATCTTTCTGCACCAATGCTATCCTGATGCAGTTGTTGATATGAAGGAACTGGTTAGTTAGTTTGCTTTGCGTGCACTGCTGTGGATGTACTGATAGAGACTGTTTGGAGTGTACAGCTCAGGATGTGTCAATAGAGGCTGGTTGTAGTATACAGCTCTGGCTGTACTGATAAAGGCTGGTTCGAATGTGCTGTTATAGATGTCCTAATAGAGATGCTTGAGCCATCATGTCACGTATGTGTCAGCATATGTTCTTATAGGTTGACCATATCCCCTAAGAGAAATGGAAGCTTAATTCTTTGGCTAGAATTTCTTATGTAGGGATTTGGATATCTAAGTTAGAGGAAGCCATAAACTACAGACTACTAAAAATGGAGTTTCCTTAAAAGAGAAAGAGGGACTGTGGACTCTTTGAATGCTTCAGTTGACTCTATATCTTCAAGACACTTCAATATTCTATTTCATTTAATTTTTTGATCAATTCTCACATCAAAAGAGAGACGAAATGTGGTTTTATTTTGGTGACTTGTCAATAGGTAATGTTGTTTAAGGCCATGGTCAAGATGGTTGGAGTACTGCTTTTTAAGGTGTCATGAAAGAAGACTAAATATCCATTAAAGTATGGAGAGTGGAGAGGGGAGATTTTATGCAAATATATGAAATATTCACATTTCAAGGCATTAATCAGATGTCACATCCTCTCTGAAGTCTTTTCTGACTACTCTATTTCTACTGTTTGTTCTCCTATAGCACTTAGACCCTCCCCCTATTATAGCATTGATAACATTGCATTAGAGTTACCTGTTTACATGACTGTTCTCCTACTCAGTTTATAGTCTTATAGAAGAAAAAGGTAATGTTTTACATATTGTATCCCTAGTACTTAATAGGTTCTGATATGTAATAGATAACCGATCATTCATTACTAGATGAGGAAAAGATGGAGATGTAGGAGAAATGGAAAATATTGTTAAATGGGTGATCAATAGCATGTGTTATAAATTAGCTTTTTTAGTCAAAACCGATAATATGGAAATGTGCTCCTCATTTCATAGATGAGGAAGTATGTCATAGAGAGGTTAAGTGACTTCCTCAACTGACACAGCTGACTAAGGCACAAAGCCAGGTTCACATGCATGTGTTTTAAAGCTCAGTTCCATATTCTTTCTAATCTTCTTCAATGTAATTCGCTTTAGAAAAGTGAATAAAAATAACTTTTTTCCTGATTATATGGAAAAAACACCTAGCAAAATAAGCTTTCTTTATGTTATGGTGCATGTTGATTTTTTCTGGCATATTATAGAATAATGCCTTTACATTTAACATGAGTCATGGTATTATGGGATTTTGCAAAGAAGACCGAGAACTGAATTCTCGGAGGAACACTTAATATAAAAAAGGTAATTAATGTTTTAGTGTTAATGTCACATAATGATGACTTTTATTATGTACCATATTTGGACAAATGTCACACCTATATTTATACTTCATAATTTTTTATGAGTTAATAATGTGAATAAACTTACATAATACAAATAAAACTATGTTTAACCCATAGTCTAGCAAGTGCTTAGGTATTCTTATTTTTGTTCTTCTTTTTCTTAACATAACATTCTTTAACCGGATTTCGATGTTGTGAAACATTCAGAGGAAGCAACTGAAGTGCTTGTTATGGTAGCTGGAAGAATCAAAAAGAAATTATTTTCACTGAGTAAAGGAAGGTTTCAGTAGAGAGAGTTGGCCTAATATGAACCAAATGGTTCTTATTCTTGATAGGTTGCTATTTAAGGCTTTGATAATTAGGATTCCACTGAATCTTAGAGGGGTAAGATCCATGAAGTAAATCATTCTGTCTGTCTGTCTGTGTCTGTCTGACTTTCTCTGTCTTCCCTTCCCTCCCTCAATCTCTCTTTCTCTCTCCCCCTCCCCATTTCAAAAGCAGCCTCTGGAAGAAGCCAGTAGATGGGGGGCCACCGGGCAGTGCTCCTGGTTTCTCTGCTACTCAAAGGCAACAGGTAGATGCCATGGGAGCAAAAGAGGCAAAACTGAAAAAACAAAACCTTTTTATCTTCTGAGAACTGGAAAGTAACATCTGAGAATGGCAGTGGAAGGAGACAA
>NW_006441995.1:3190741-3197352 GCF_000325575.1 Pteropus alecto | reverse complement strand
GAACTGTGATGGAGCATAGGCACACAAATAAACTTTGCGGTGCATGTGGGTTTCAGTCCAGTCTGTCTTCCATGTTTCCCATCCAGATAGCCTCCACGTCCCTCAGCTTTCCCAGTAGTAAAGAGAATACGAATGACTAAAGAATGTTCCCTGGTCTTTTGGAATAAGATAAAGGAATGCACTGGCTAAGATGTCAATTAATCTAACCATTACCCTAGTTCTAGCTTATGGTTTTAATTAGCATTATCTTCTTTGATTATTTTTAATTACTCTTACAACCCCTAAGCACTTTGGCAAGGCTGTGGTGAGGAAAGTTACTGTAAATCAAATTTTGGATTTTATTGCTCTAATTGGAGTTGAAACCCATGGCATCAATTAAACCCTAATTTCTTATTACGTTAGTTCATGTGATCATCATTCTAGGTATGTATAAAACCTCAGTGTGGAATAATTATGTAATTCCTTCAGCAACACAGCCCAGTACATTAGTAACATCCTGATTAGGAGAGGCAGGAGTCTAAAACCTTATTGGGAACATCACTGTGAGCATTGTGACAGCCTTAACTGTCTTTTTCCTTCTGTCTCTCCACATTATATAGCTCAGGCCAGGAACATATAAGGATTTTAGTAAGTGGTTCTTATGGAGACACCTATACCTGATCTGCCTTGTTCCCTCTATGCTCAATTGCTGATGGTCTGTCATGACTTGGCAGGCAGTTTCAAGTTTACATTCAAGCTTCAAATAGCATTGAAGTCATGAAGTCGTCTGTAGGAATGAGAGTTTCAAGATGTATTAGGATAATTAGTCTTAGCTGCCACAACAAATAAAACCTTGCAGTCTCGTGGACTAACCAAATAAATGCTTATTTCTTGCTTATTTCTCAGTCTATTTTGCAGCTATGGAATCTGGAATTTGTGGCTTCTGTGGTTTTTGTGGATGGAGAAAGATAGGTGGCAGAGGCTCACTGGCTCTCAACTGCCTTAGCCCAAAAGTGACATGCATTTCCACTTAGAATTGTTTGGCTAGAATTAGTCACATGACTCCAAATGAAACTGCAATAGAAACTATGAAGTATAGAGGAGCTTATGGAATATTTGATAAGTATTAACTGTCTTTGGCACATTACGATTTCTGTAGAGCCCTGGGGAGTCTACTGTATCTTTAGGTACTGAGTTATGAATGCCAAATAATGTAAATGTACAGATGACCAGCCAGGTAGTTCTGTGGGAAATTCTTTTATTTAAATAGATTAAACATGAAAGGCAATTACAAAAAAAAATCAAGTCATCATTTTGCGATATCATGATTCCCCAGGATCTTTAACTGGACTCTTCCATGGAAGCCGAACTGAAAAAAAAAAAAAAAAAAAAACTGTACAAGCAAGTTCCATTGCTGATTTTAGGTTGCAAATATTTTTAATCATATGTTTCCCATCAAATCAGTAGAGTACTCTCTTTTTAATCAGATATCTGTATTAGTCTGCCAAGGTTGTCATAATAAAATACGACATATAGTGGGACTTAAACGATAGGAATTTATTTTCTCATAGTTCTGGAGGCAGGGAAGACCAAAATCAAGGTGCCTGGCAAAGGCAGACTGCTACCTTCTCACTGTGTTCACTCTGGTGTCTCTTCTTATAAGGACACTAATTCTGTCAGATCAAGGCTCTACCCTTATGACCTATTTAACTTTAATTACTTCCATAAAGGCTTTATCTCCAAATACAGTCACATTCAGCATATGCATTTTGGGGAGACATAAACATTCAGTCTGTAACAGTGTCTAAGGATTCCTGATGAGAGGTGACTTCCTTTCGGCTAAGCGAAGATTAGGAAGAACACGGGAGCTACCAAAATATCTATAGAACATCTTCTTTAAGTCAAAAGAGAGTCAACATTTCATACTGAAGATCAATCTAGATTTTTGTTATTGTTGTTTTTGTTCAGGACATTGAAATAACTAAGCCTTAAGGAGGACAGTTCAAGTTGTTGTTGCAAAAATTTTAAGGTCCATCCATCTGTCAAGAGATCAGTTTGCTGAATTCTGTCTCCTTCTTAACTGGCTCTGAGAGAGCTGGTTTCATGAATGTTGTATGTGGTCACATTTTTGTACAGAATTCTGCTGAGTTTAGATCACACTTGTGTGCCTTTCAGCTCTAGGAACTCAAGAAGGGTTTCATGTATGTCTCTAAAGTCAGTTTCAAAGTTGTGCCCCTGAGAGACCATGTTTTCATGCAAATGGTGGTCACTTAGAAATCCTTAAAGGAAGTCTTCAAATAATAGAGAAAATAACAGAAAAATATTATGTTATTTAACTATTAGAACATGTTATGAGAAAACAGTAGATGAAATTAGCCACAGTTCCCTATAGAAGCAAGCACAGAAGTAGGGAAGTATCATTTGATCAACTGAAGCATCGTTGCGAGCCCTCTAGGTTGTAGAGGGCAGGTTGGCAGCAAACACACATGCGTTTACTCTTAGCTTAGTCTTTTATCCATTGTGAGGTCAGCTCTTGTGTAATAGTTCATAGGATTTTAGCTTTCCCTTACATCATATACCACATTGTTGTAATTGATGGAAGCCACCTTTTAAAATAGCAAATTATATGGCTGAAGGAACATCTTATCAAAACAAGAGCCTTATGAGCAGCATGTCTACTAGATGGAAAGATTTCCATAAACTTCCAGCCTTTGTTCTCACTTTACTTTCTGCTCTGTCCTCATTGTGTTCACGAGGCTGCTCCCCACAAAATGAGAGTCAGAACCCCCTGTGCTGTGAGGCAAGAGTCAGAATTGCTTACCCTGAGACACTTATTTCCACAGGTTAAAAGATGTTTAATATTATATTAAGGCACCAATTAGTTAATAATTTTGAAGTTCCTTGAAAAGGAAGAGCAACCATTGTATGCATTTAAGAAGTTATTATCTTTTTAGTATTTATAAAACACCTTGAACTTGTTTTTAAAAAATATTTTGTTTGAACTCAGCAGGATGTTGTGATTATTATTTGAATAATTGAGTCTCCTAAGAGCTGTAATTAGATTAGGGAAACTAGAGGGAAATGGGATCAGAGGCTCGGCTGAGGGCCAGAACTTGGGAAGAGGTGTATGCAGGAGAGGAACTGAATCTGGGAGTAAGTGATCGCAATGGCTTTCTTTCTGCCACTGGTTCAAGATGGCAAGAATATGGCAGAGAAAAGGGAATTTTCCTTGCCAACCAGCTAACTCTATAACTTTTCATAGGTACAGTACTTTCCTGGCCTTAAGTATTACAAGCACAGTACAGAAGGAACATGGTCTTTGGCTTCAGACAGCTCTGGTTGGAATCTTGACTTTGTTTCTTAGGAGCTTTTCAACTTCTAAAAGTTGCTGTTAAACTTTCTGATTGAAGGGCAACTATCATATCTGACAAGTTTACACCCAGTAGAAACAACACAAATGGTCTAATTTCAAAGGCCCCAAAAGGTCAACTTGCCAACTAGCTTGGCCCAAAGTTTACAATTTTTCTGATCAGAATTACTCATAAAATTTTATAACATTAGATTTGGGAGAGAATTTGAAGATCAGCTAGCCCAATCAAATTTTAACAAAAGCAAGCATTTAAACAAGATTATGGACATTAATTTGTAGCATATCAGTATAGCACATCTGCTAGCTATATTATTTATATTGCTAATTCCTTGTAACTTTGATTGAGGACAGGATCTAGGGAAATAGTACATAGGACAGAAACATTTTACATAGAAGAGAAAAGGAAGGAAAATATTTAGAGTCCGGGATGTGTTAACACCCTAGTAAGGGCCTAGGAGGAGATGTGCATGATAACATAGGAACTGCAAAGCACTTAGACTTGAGGAGGGATCAGAATATCTGTAAGATATATTTTACCAAGATTACAATTTTGCTTGAGAGAGAAACTTTAGAAGTGATTTATTACAACTCTCTTCCCATTAGTCAGAGGGAAGACTTCTTGGAAGAAGTGTTTCAATACCCTTGGAAATGAGAAGCGACTTTCTTATGAACTGCTCAGTTAGTATGGAGAGATGCTTAATTTTCCTTCTAGAGATTGTCTTTTTCATATCCTTTTTCATATCACCTCAAGGTTTACCAAAAAATATTTATTTAGTTAATCCTCACCTTCATCTTTTTATAATTTCTCTTCCTCATCTCCCTAGAGGAGGAGGATATTAATCAGGTGATCTGAGACTGTGCTGCTCACTGGCCTACACTGTTATTTTTGGAATGTATATTTTGGTGTGGGTTAGCATTCTAAAGTGTGTGTTTATAAGGCCCAGTGAAGCCCAGCCTGCTGGCCTTCACTCCCTGGGCTTGTTGAAATACATTTTCTATTTCATTCTGCAGTTGTCCTTACCTGCTGAGCTTAACAGCTTTGGTCTTCTCATTTTCTGAAAATTATAGAAACGCTTTGAGGTATCAGCATGCCTCAATATGCTCTCAAGGAAGCTTCAAGAAGAGCTAGGGTCACTGTGAAGCCAATAAATTTCAGCTGGAGAATGAAAAAGCTATAAAAGAGAAAATAATAGACAAGGGAATTCCCCTTGAAAGTGATAAAACAAAGGATCCCCTCCATGCCCCCCAACCCCGACCCTGAACTGCTGAAGGTGCTGCATTCTTCTTCACATAGTTTCTGGTCTCCATCTTTTTGTGGACCAGTCCTGTGTCCATAGCAGGAGCCGTTTCTGTCCGCAGTTTCTATGCGAGATAGAGCTCCTTTTTGTAAAATTAGCTACGTTCTTTTTGGACCCTATTAATTTTTTTTCTTATCAGTACATGAGTGCTGCAATCCTGAACTTAGAGAATTTGTGAATCTAATGGGTGTGTAAAAAAATCCCAATTCAATTAAATATTTTTTTTCTTAGACACAGAATATTTTCACATAATCCAGAATTATTTAAAATGTCTTAGTATTGGGGGGCAAAATATCCAGGCCCCAGCCTGCTTCTTAACGGAAAAGATTTATGGAACTTAGAGGTAATTTACAACTCTAGTTCTGCTTCAGTTGGTGCCCTTATTATTGAATTAGCTAAAATATAAACTATTTAATGAGTTGAAAAGACAAATTTCCTGGTCCCACTTGTTATATTTGCAAAAACTTCAGATTTCTACTTCAATAAAAAACAGAAATATCACTCCAGTTCTATGCATTTAATTTGTGGGACCCTTGATTGACCTTCCCAGGAAAGCTGGACACTGTAGATGTGTACCTGTATTGGGGTATAATTTTTCTTTTGAAACTTCATTAAAACACAACAGGGGTAAATCAATACCTATTGACTCACAGTTTTGGTTTCTCATGTGTTCCTCTGACCTGATGAGATGGCTTTTTAACCCATTTAGTACCATCAGAAAGGACACCTCTGGCTAGAAATGTTCCTAGCTGTTTTCAGTGTCTCTAAATTTGTCTTGTTTTCTTCATTTCCCTTCCCTTTTCCTATCTGGTCCCTGGAGGACATGTTTGCTCAGAGATCTTCTAATCTAGTCAGCACCAAGAAATCTAGGTGGTCATCAGAAAAAGTGGTATCTTAGGGTTATGAACCTCAGAGAAATGACAGTGACTTTAAAACAATTTAGCCAAAGGGCCCAAACACAAGGTCTGCTTTTCCGATTCCATGGGAACCTGAGCTAGCATGGGCCTGCCATGAGTGTTTTCTGAAGCTGACTCACTTACATGGACCTAGGTAGGTTTGGAAGGAAGGGGATGTGGCATTCACAAAAGAAGTGAGAACTCGCTCATTTTCCATTAGCTAAGGGAAAGTGAAAGAAGAGATAACTTCTCCCACCTGAGTCTCTGCTCCTTGTTAGCAGAGATCAGATTTCAATGATAATATCTTAGAGAGCATCACTCTTCCCACACTTAGCCGAGACTCAAGAAACAGACTAGGACAAGAGGCCTAGCTGTCAACCAATTTTGGTCAGACTCAGGCTGGTTTAGCTATTTTGGAGGAAGAAAGCAATTTCGCCTGGAGACATTTCTAGGATTGGTAACAGTCTAGCGGGTCAGAGGGACAAGTAGCATGTGACCTGGAACAGCTTGTTAGCTTCTGGTTGGTGGTTCACAGAAGAGGAGTAGGGGTGTGGTAAGGAGGTATGTAATCAATCATGCAATCGGGGCCTAGATGAAGAGAGGGACAGGAGATGGGAGAAGAGAGGAGAAGAGAGGAGAGCAGAAAAGAGAGACTTGGCTTAGGGAGGTTTTCCAAAGGAGCAAAGGTAGAAGAAAGGACTAGGAGAGTAGAGATAGATCCTTGAGCGACTACTGCTCTTTATGACATTTCTAATAATCCATCTTCTGTGATAAGGTATCATCTGAATGTAGAACAATTTTGTCTTCTTTCAAAGTCATGAGACACGCATCTTGGTGTCCGGCGTGCAGCATGATATCTTTATTCTATGGGATATGCTTTTTAAATAAACTCTGCAAATTCAGTTGTGTTGCTATCTCGACTGCCTCCCTTCCTAGTCTCTCTTGAAATCACTCCATTTAGACTTCCTTTTCCCTCATGCCACTGAAGCTTTTCTTATCAAGATCTCTAGTGTGCTCCACATGGTTAAATTCCATGGTCAGTTCTCATTCCTCATCTCTTGATTTCCC
>NW_006441995.1:3164808-3190720 GCF_000325575.1 Pteropus alecto | reverse complement strand
TCCTTCCTGAAATACTTTCTTTACTTGATTTCTGGAGCACCAACACTTCTGCTTTTCTGCCTGTCCTATTGGCTGGCCCTCCTCATTCTCTTTGCTGGATCTCTCTTTTTTTTTTTTCATTATCTCTAACTATGAAGAATGACCTAGGGCTCATTCTTAGAACTCCTTGCCCTGTACTTTCTCTCTGTCCCCTAGATCAGCTCATGTACTTCTGTGGTTTTAAATGCTGCCTCTTCAGGGCTGGCCACTCCCCAAAATTCCAAACTCTGAAATTCAGTTGTCTACTCGTTTCTAGTTGCGTATTTAACAGGCATCCCAAATTTAATATTTCTGACTCTAAACTCTTGATTCCACATTACCCCCTCCCCCAAAGAAACATTTTCTTTGCCTGTGCTCCACTCTCAGCAAATGATACCACTTTCTACCCAGCCACTTATGCCAAAAGCCTTGGAGGGAATTCATGATCTTTTCTTTATCTCATATCTCCACACCTAAACCATTTTTACAACTGACTAATCTTAACCATCTCTACCACTACCACCTTTTTCAAACCACTGCCACTTTCTCCTGGACCATGGCAGCATTCGTAACTGATCTCCCTGCTCCCATCCTTGTGTTTATCAACCATATTTAATTTATTTGGTGAAATGCCTGCATGTGTCTTTTACTTATCTTTCTACTGAGTATTTTGATTTATTTTCTGTTTGTGGAATAACTCACTCAATTTACAAAATGTCAATAATTTCAGAAAAAGGTCAATAAAAAGGAGAAGACCCTGTTGTGAACCAACTTGAGTTTTGTTAGTCATGCAAAACCTTCAGGTTCTTTCTTTTTGATAGATAACAGGAGTCAGAAAAGATAGTTATTTATTTATCTATCTATCTATCTATCTATTTATTTATTTATTATTATTATTTTTTTTAAGGTGAGGCAACTCTTGGTTAACCTCACAGATTGCAAGGATCTTGTCAGTTTACGATCCCTTATTGTTTTGTTTTTTATGCCTATAGCATCTGGTCTTCCTAGGTGGTCTCCCATCCAAGTACTAGGCCCAACCCTGCTTAGTTTCCGAGATCAGATGGGATCAGGCTTGTTCAGGGTAGCATGGCTGTAGACTCAGAAAAGATATTTGAGGTGGCAATGGTTAGCTTCTTTCCCACAACCTCACTACCAGGTTATAATGAATACATGTCTCAGGTTAAATTTTGCTATGTATTCAAATATGTATTCAACAAATATTCATTAGCAAGCAGGTATGAAACCATTTATGAACTTATCTGTAGGCTCCATGAAGTCCCAGTAATCTGTTCTTTCATGTTTTCATGTTTCAGAGTACACGTTGGCATGTTTCTGCCTATAGTCAGTCTCATGTCATCAAATTAATGACTGGGTATAGCATGTATTAGAATTAGGTTCCATCTTCTAAGGGAACAGGATGCTCTCCTTTCTTGTGCATGCAAAAGTGGACAGATCTTTAACAACTCTAGACAATCCATATTCTTTGAATGCCATTAATTGCACCAATGGGAGAAAATTTTTAGCCTGCATCATACAAATAAACAGTTATTAGTTTCACCAATAAAAACCCATTTGACATAATGTGCTAATTAGCAAAGAATCAGTTGTCAATCAAGATATGACCAGCAGAAAGACTTAGAGTAGCCACCCATGGAGAATGGTCTTTTCTGACATAATGCCAGCTGAATTCTTAAAAGAATTTTCCTGAATATCTCAAGAATGAAAGTTTGAACTAATCAGCACTTATATAATGTCACAATGCTGATACGGAAGTATTCTAAGGAAAATAACAATGACCATAACAGACAATTTTCCACTAGATTTTTTTTTGTCAATCGTGGGAAAAACTAGAAATAACTACTGTTAGATATATACTTCTTTGATAAATGCCTTAATTTTTCTGGATAAACACTAATTTACTTTCATGAATTATAAAACAAAGTCTTATATAAAGAACAAACATCAGTATATTAAAAAAAAAAAACAGTAAAGTCACGAAACAGGACATATATTGGCACCTATCTCAATGGTCCCACCTAATCTAACCCTCTTCCTTCCTCCTGCAGGTAAGTGTCCTGACAAAGATAGCAAGCTGTTCGTGTCCTTGTTTTCACTGTAGTGTTATCACCTAATTATGTATCCCTAAACAACGTATTGGTTTGTCTTAAAAATTAATGGTCTAAAAAAGAAGCGTTTTAAAAAAGTGATCTGTAAGAAGAGTTTAAATGAGTTACATTTTTTCTGCCCCATCAAACTAACCCTATAAATCAGCTTATGCTGTCTATGCCCCCATCAATCAGAAAAGGTTCTTTTTGCATTCAGTTGGCATGTGGCCCATTTAGACCATATATTACCCAAGGAAGGATTAATAATAAGATGAGTGCATACATTAAATATCAGGTGAATCTTAATTATTTCACATAGAGCATTTTATACGATACTCATGGTAACCCCAGGAATTAGATATTGCAATATTATCAGCCTCATTTTATAGATAGGAAATCAAGCTAAAGATGTTCGATAATTTCCCCAAGATTATATATTTAGTTAGTGGTAGACCCAGCTTTGAATCCAGGTTTGACTCAAAGGTGTGTGCTCTTAATAACCACTACAATTTATTTCCACATCCCAGGGGAGTGGTCCAAGTACAGCTCTAGGTAATTGCTTTGCCTTTCTCTTGACTCAGGGAATGGGTCAGGGTTCAGTTGTGAGGTGTAAGGGGAATAGTGTCAATCAAATCTATTTGAATCCCAGCTCTGCCTTTTACTGGCTCTGTGACTTTTGTCAGCTTACCTAACCTGTCTGAACCTCAGTTTGTTTTCTATTAAATGGGAATATATATTAACAATTACCTTACAGACTTCTTATAAGAATTACAGGGATCTAGCGTAGCGCTTGCATGATATATATATATATATATATATATATATCTCCACTCCACTCCACAGATTCTCTTCTAAGCTCTGGTCCGGTTTCAAGAGCCATGTACTCCTTTAAAAAAAGTTATTGTGAGTTTTAGTGGATAGAATTGTAGAATCTGAATGTTGGAAAGAAACTTACAGATCATCGAATGCAGATTTCCAAAACTAGCTGTGTGTCAACATCATGCGAAGAACTCTAACTGCTGATTCCCAAGCTCCAATGCCAAATAATACTGATTTAGTAGATTTGAAATTCCATTGATAATGGTGGACATATGTTATTATATATTTGTCAAAACCCATAGAATGTACATCAAGAGTAAACTCTAATGTCTACAGACTTCTAAACTACAGACTTCAGGTGATAACGATGTATTAATGCAGATTGTAACAAATGTACCACTCTGGTGCAAGATGTTGATAGTAGGAAAGGCTGTGTGTATGTGGGGCAGGGAGTATATGGATATCCTATTGAGTATTTTTAACTCAATTTTGCTGTGAACCTAATACTTCTTTTACAAATAGTTTATTTTAAAAATGGTTTCACAGAGGATTCAGATGAACATGCATATTTGGGACCAGCTGAACTCTCTAGTTCACCACCTGGGGCAGAAGCAGTTGCAGCCGCAACACTCTTCTCAGAGTCATTGCTTCCTTCCTGTGCCTCTTCAGGAAGCTCACTGTTCTCACAAAGCCAGTTCCATTGTTGGAGAACACCAGCATTCAAAAGTTCTTCCTTGTATAGAATTGACATCACCTTCATTGTAACTTCCAATCATTGTGCATAATTTCTCCCACTGGAACTACGCGGAATAAATCTAATTTATTTCCCACACAAGTCCGTTCATGTATTTGAGGGCAGCGCTCAGATTCCTCTTATCCCCATCCCATCTCAAGTCTTCTTTCCAGGCTCACCTTCCACAGGTTCTTCCTCTGATAATATTTTTCAGGCAATTACCAATCCTGGTTAGTAGCTTTCTGATATTTCCATTTAAAAAATATTAACAATACAGCTGGCACAGGTACAGCCCATCAGAATGGAGACCTAACTATGCCTGGCATTAACTTCTTGGTTTGAGAAGGGGATGAGGTTCTGTGCGAGGGTCTGAAATAACAGAAGGCTCTAAGTAGCAGCTATTTACCAACTGGCACTAAAGCGTCCAGTATTTTAACAAACGGGCCATACTGGTGCATGCTTACTGAAAATTAGCCTAGTCAAACTCCCTCTTAGAACACAGTTTCAGTTTAGAACGTGATGCTCTAGAGGTAGTCCAAGGTATTAGAGTGGGACCGTCAGCTTGCAGACACCTGCATCACCCAGTGGGCTATATGTCTGGTGGTAAAACAAATCTAGGAAATATTTTCAGCTATGAAGGCATTTTTCATCTCACTTCTTTATTGCGATTTTGTATTTGACGTTTAAACCTGAATGTAGGTTAATTTATTATGAGATTTATGGTTCATTTTTTGCTGTCCATTTCAGACCCTTGGGTTGGTCAGGCATCATGTGCTCCTGTCTCATGACTTCATCCTGTCTGATGTTGACGGTTTTTGATGTTGTTGTTGGTAACAAGGTTGCAGGAGGTAAGGATAATTCAGTCACACTACTAGAGACCTCTCCACAGCAAGTGTTCATGCATTCTGACCTGGCTGTACTTGGAAATCACTGGGAGAATTAAAAAAATATATATATACCTAGACTCTACCCCAGGCCTCTTGAATCACAATCTCCAGGGTGTCAATTTTGACAAAGCTCCCCTGATAATTGTGACACATGGTCAGGTTTAGAGACCAGTACTATAATGTATGTTCTTTACGTATTATTTTCAAACTTTAAGAATGCACACCAAATAGGTATTTACTCCTTTTTACTGAATTTTGTGAAACCTAATAGTTTTAAAAATCATCTTTATGCTCTTTTAAAAATAATATTATTGTTAATATCCTTTTTAACTTCAAGTCATCACTTTCCCCTGAGGAGAATTTTTCAAATGAGAAAATGGAAGCAATTCTGTCTTGTGTCAGCTCATCTGAGCATGTTCTAAAAGTTTTTTTTCCTTTTTAAGTTCTCTGTTCAACCCTTTTATTTTAATTTTGGGTTATTCTGAATCTACAGCCTTCTATGAAAATTTCACCAACATAATTCTAAAAGAATTGTCTTTATCATGCATTGTCTTTTCATTGGAGTAGTCTGATGATATACTGATTTTATGTATTTAGCAAACGCTTACTTAGAGCTTACTATGTGACAGGCACTGTTTCTAAGAGTTTTACACATGTTAACTCATTTATTGTTCATAATAATTCCACGAAGTAATATTATTGTCTTTATATCTCAAATGAGGAAACTGAGGCAGAAAGGGGTTAAGTAACTTGCTGAAGGCCTCATTATCTGGAGAGAATGGATCTGTTTTCAGAATCTGTGCTATTAGCTACTAGCAAATACAAAAATTCATAGCAATAAATCTAAAGTGGTTTTTAATTTGATGTTTTATTCTTTTTCGGTGTTAATGAACCCAGCAAATGTCACATAAATAAACCAAAATTGAAAGTGATGGTGATTACCATCTAGACTGTTTATTTTCATTTACATAAATTCATAGGTCCTAGACATTGAATTCCATATAGAAAATTCTCCATTTTTTAAACAAATATCCTGGCTTTAAAATGTCAAAAATGTGTTTTGGAACGAATAAGAGAAGTGGAAGTATATGAGTTTTATTCTTTATGTCTTCAATATAATGAAACAATAATGACTGACAAGGAGACAAATTAGGACTTCCAGAATGTAGCCTCTAACCATGCCCTTCATTATATCTGTTTCCTAGCAGAGTTTTCATTTCTTTTATATCCCTATTACTTGGCCATTCATTTATTCTTTTGTTCACTCAACAGATATTTTTTGAGAACCAATCATTTTTTTTTTGAGTGACAAGAAAAATCTAGATCCCTGTCCTCATAGAGCTTAGAATATAGTGGAGGAAAGACATAAATGATCACAATGTAATGCATAACTAAACTGTGTATGGTTTGCTCCATCCTAGAAATTATCACAGTGAACTATAAATGTTGAGGTACCTGTCACCCCTATTCTAATTCTAAGATATTTGTGGGTAGCTCTAGGTGTCTTTGTGCTTCTAGGGCTTGCTAATTCTGACATCCACTTAATTATATGTTAAATTAATGAGTGAATTAGCTTTTTTCTAAACATGAATCTAAAATGATAGGGCTATAGCGATTCCAATCTTGTCTTTATATTTCAGAATGTGGAAAGATGTTAATTCCAGGAGCAGTTCAGGAATATTTTACGGGCTTAGTTAATGAATGAGAAGATGTTCTGGCTGATGTCTTTGGTAAACCAAAGACAATTAGAAATTCATCATTTTCTTTTCTTGATATAGAAAACAATATAGAAGAGAAGGAAATTTCTCAAGAACTGGAGAGACATTGAAGTTTTTGAGCTTATAGAGACATTAAAGTTTTTGAATTTATAGAGACATTAAAGATAGTCCAGCTCAACCTCATGTATTGTCAAAGAGGAATCTGAGGGACAGAGGAAGATAATTTAATCAAGACCACACAGCTAGTAAAAGATCCACAGCCAGAAACCGGGCTCTGTACAGTCTTCTTTAAAACAAAACAAAACAAAACTAAACTAAACTAAACTAAACTAAACTAAACTAAACTAAATTAAACTAAACAATAAACTAAGTAGAGCTTTTTTTTTTCATTTTAAAAGGAAGAATGTAAATATGAATTTATTTTCCTATCACAGCTTACTAAATTTTTAGAATTTTATTAGTCTATTGATTGATTGACTAAAATGGTCACATTAATATTCTTATCTAATGACAAAAGCAGACTTTGCCAGAAAACAGATTGTTCATGCAGATTACAATTATTTTGTTCATCTGCTCTTCCTTCTTGAAATGGCTAGTCCAGAAGCTTGTAGAGTAAGTTACGGAGATTGTGGTCAGTAGGAAGTTCACTGGATTCAACGGCAGATTGCACATGGAAATTAAATGGACCAGTACAGATGTGCTAAAAGGAAGAGCAAAATGGCCAACTGGCTGGGCTTTTCTGGAAAATAAACTTAGTGAGATTGTATACATGCAGATTGCAAAATGCATTTTTGTCATGAAAAAATGAATCTAAATCATTCTCTGTTTCACACTTCTCTATAATCTTTTCTGGAAATTCAGGTGAAACTTATTCTTAGAACCTTGCATTAAATAGTTTCTATATTTTAAATTATCTGTGAGATGGTGAAATTATTGAGTCCTAGAACTGGGTTTTTTTTCTTTCAATTTCCATCCCTTGCTTTCACTGATTGATAGATTGATTCGTTCATTCATTTGCTCTTCAAGAATATTTTGAGCATATGTGTGCCTCTGTATTATGCCTGATCAGGATACAAATATGAGAATTAACATTGACAGGACTTACAGTTTATTTGGCTCAGTAGCATCAAGAAGTATCATAGCAGAGCCCAGTTGTTCCCCTTGATGTCCGCACAAAGGTTGTGGTCTCTGAAAAAACAATTTTTCTTTAAAATTTATTACAGAAATGTCATCCAGTGACATATAAACATTTTGGAAACACTTTGTATTTTTTATTTTAAATTGTCTCTGAGGTAATGTTAATGTTTGCAAATCTTCCAGAAGATTACTTATGTTCTAAATATACTTCTTTCAAGTTCACATTTTAATTCTAGCTTTTAGGTATTAGGTGATGAAATGTTATTTATCCAATTCAGGGTTTTATATATTAGGACAGTGGTTCTCAAATGTGATCTGAAGATTTCTGAGAAGGTAGGGGTGGTGGTTGGTAATTCAGAATTATTGCAAGAGAGCTGTAATTCCATATGTAAACCCAAACTTTGTCTCTGGTAGGCTAACCATATGATACCACCCATAAATACACATATACCAAAAGTAGGTAGATACTGCTGAGATTAATAAGGTGCAAGTTAATTTTAAAAAACGATTCAATTTGTGATTACTTTTTGTCATAATGTATTTTCCCAATCAATAATTATTAAATGTTCCAACACTATCATGTATATTATCAAACATTTTTGATATTAAAAAAGATTTTCATAATTCAAGAAGACTAGAAGCCACTAACATAAAATATATTTCTCAATAATCTTTGTTTTTTTTTCTTGGCGAAAAGTCCAAATCTTGTTTGTACTCCTTAACGTACCTCTCATCTGCTCAAGCATTTAGTTTGTATCTTTATACTTTTTCTAATACTGTAATGTCTTTTCAGGCGAAGTTATAGAAATTTCACAGGATGATTCTTGACACTCAGAGGTGAGTCTGTTTTGTTTCTGTCAAATTTTCTGATTGTACTGTTTTCTGGGTTCTTCTTCCTTCAGCAACTCACTGGTTCTATCTTCTAAGAAAGTGAAGTTATTTTTCCTCCTGTGAATTGGTTTTGTAGTTTTAAACTAAGGGATGATTTCCTGAGATGCCACTTGGCCTGCCTGCTCAGCCTTCCACTCCTGTTCTTGATTCCCCTCATTATCCCCAATTAGACTATTATTTACACCCTACATTTTTTTTCTTTTTAAATCAACCTTCTCCATCTATATTGGCTCTTTCCGCTATTAACATCCTTTAGCTGTCCCATCTTAGAAATTAAAACCTTCTCTTAACCTGATATCCAATTCCCTGTTACCTCTTTCTTTTTTCATTGTTATACCAGCACTTCTTAAATTAGTGTTTACCTTCATCGACACTTTCTCACCTCTCATTCATTCCTCCACTTGTAACCATCTGGCTTCTGACTTCATCTTTTCACCAAAACTACTCAAGCTTAGGTCAAAATCGAATTCTTCTATTTCAAAATCTAACAGACACATTTATTTTTTATTTAAGTGCTGTTTCTGCAGCTTATGAACTACTCATCCTTTGATTGGGTCCAGCTGTCACATTCCTTCAAGGCTTTCCCTCATCTTACAAAGCTCTTTTTTCTTTAACTCGGGCTAACTGCTATATATCCTTGAAGATTCAGCATGTCACTAATTTGGGAAGCCATGTCTTTCTCTTAACATCGGTCTGAATTATCTTTATAATAGCTTGTACCACATTCTATTAAAACAGTCATGTTAATTTTTACTTTGGGTAAATATTCTCTGTTCAATATACATAAATTAGAAAATCTGGTGAATATGAAAAAAGAATCTCATAACCTAGAGAAATAACCTCATAACCTAGAGAAAATCACTGCTAGTATTTTGGGTTTTATCCTTTCAATGCACATATATACACACATGTTGAGGTAAGCTGTTTGTTTTTTTTAAACATAATCAATCATAAATATATCTGAAATATTGTTTCATAATCTGCATCATCATTTTTAAGGCTTTGGTGTATCCACTTTGGATATACCCTAATTTATTTAAACTCTTCTCTTTCCAAAGATATTTAGAGTGCTCCCCTCCTCTCACTCCTATTTAATGTACTGACATAAATATCCTTGTACAAACATCTTTGTAACTTGTCCCATTACAAACTATGGATAAATTTCAGAAGGAGTTATTGAGGCAGAGGGTATTTACAGTTTTAGGACTTTTGATATATTTAACTGTATTAGCCTCTAGAAAAATATTACCTCAGTTTATAAAAGTAGCTGACCACATACTATTGTAATTGCTGGCTTATTTGCTCATCCTCCTCCCTAAATTTTTGGTGCCTGAGTGTGATGATGATGGAGATTCCTCTTAGAGTACCTGACAACTACTTTTTGAAAGAACAAATCTTTATTAGTTTGTGTGTGTGTGCGTGTGTGCGTGTGTGCGTGTGTGCGTGTGTGCGTGCGTGTGTGTAGTTTCTTTGTGTATTTTCCAAAGAAGTATATTCATCTCTGACTTTGGGAAAAATTTCCAAAAGTAAATAGATTAGGATATGTTTATAAGTGGAATACATTGCAGCCATTGCAGATGTTGATGTAGATGTATGGCAGTTGTTTACAAGGTTGTTACCCAAAAATAATAGGCTCTAAAACAATATATATAGTATGATTCCATTTTTATCACTTACCTCTATGCATAAATTACATTTACAAAGTTAAAATTGGGATGTACCATGTTTGATTATCTGTGTTAAAAGAATGCCTGTGAACCCTTTTATAACATATAAATACACAATTTAAATAATCCATTTTACCAGTTATTTCCTCCATATTTCCTCCATCATTCCTCCTTTTCCCTTCACTAAGAAATAAGGGTTATAAGAAAGACAGGGTTATATTCCCAGTTTAGCCCCATGTGATAGGATAGTTTATTCAGCTTTTCTTGTGTAACTCCTCTAGCCGTATAATAGAAGTAATTATGCCCATCTGTATCCTCTTCTGAGGACTATTGTGAAATAATAGAGATTACTTGGTATTCTTGGGAGGAAAATTAGTGTAGTAATCCTGGGTATTTTTATGAATTATTAATATCCCCCTCCCTTAATGTTTCAAAATGACTCAGGGTTTAATGTGATTTAATGTGTGTAACAGAAGGCTACTTAGGAGGAAAGGAAGGGACCTGAGAAGATATAACACAATACTATAATAAAAGTTATTTTTATCACTTTGGTAGACTGCGGAATTGTGTTCCTTAGCATCGTTATGACGTAACGATACACAGTGTCTTCTGTACATTCTTTTCTTTCTGGTAATTTTGCCTGTTTAAACATACAAAAGAAAAAAGTTGTCTTCCTTCTGATTGTGTTAAGAGAGAAAGTTCACAAATTTCAATTCATGTGCCTTTGTTTTCCACCCTTATATCAACGTTTAAAAAAATCCAACTATCTGGAAATATCTGAGGTAAAACAATTTCTGTTTTACATTCTATCTACAATAACATACTTGCCTTTCCTTTGATGAATCACCAAAATAGAAAGATGAAAAATTCTATTGTAATTATTAGATAAATCAGTTTTCAGGCAGAACTCATAAAAATTGCTTCGTCAAGGAATATTTATTCTTTTTGTTACAGGTTCAGGAGATAAATTACAATTTTTATTTTATTTTAAGCGTTTTAACTTTTTAAGAATTGTCTCATCCATGGCGATAGAAAGGTTGAGCTAATCTTATTAATCAGCATAATGATAATATTGTTCAATATACCGTATATGTACTACCTCATTTATTATTGTTGCTATTATTTACTATTTGGTTCTGCTATTTAATAATTTTATGAATTTTTTAGCTTTCTCCTGTGCTCTATACTTCCTGGCATTTGTACTTAATTATAAGTACTTTGCCAAATACATGGCAACAAAGAGTGAAAATAGCAGGAATAAAAACAATAGAACTAGAGGAAGGTGAATGGCATAGGGGGCTGGCAATGTCTGATCTAGTCTTATGAGTGGAGTGACATACTTTGTTGTTCAAACCAGGACAGTTTCAACTATGACAGAGGGAGCTCACTGTGCAGTGTGTAAAGACTTTCTGGGGCAAACCGAGACATATAGTCATCCTACTTAATAGGAGGAAGAATAAGTAACCACTGAAATATGCCTTGTTGGGTAGAGGAAGATTCAATACTTTCTGTCTGCCTTGGAATATGATTATCTCTATTTATAAAGTCATTCTTAGAGAGATTTCTCATCCAGAGCTCTTAATCCATTTGTTAATACCTTGTATTTCTTTTCTTTTTCTTTTTTTGTAGCTTGAAACGGTAGAGGCTTAAAAAATATAATGCTTTTCCAAAAAGTATAATACTTTTCCTCTCACCTTCTAAGTTTCTTCTAGCTGGGCTAATGATCAAATTAACAAAGATAGATTAACAGGAGGAAATCAAGTTTTAACACATGCACATGGGGAATTCACATATACATGCAAAATTACAAAGACACTGAAGCAATCTTGGGTATGTAAGACATTTTGGACAAAGGAGAAAGGGAGGAATGGGGTATTAATTTCACAAGTGAGAATGGGCAATTCACAGGTAGTTGAGGAAGAGTGGAACACACATGGCAGGCAAATTCTTGCTAGCAACTCAGAAACATTTGACAAGGGATATCTAGCTAACAGGCCCCTAAATGAAGCCTTCCTGTTTACCATATTTAATTCAAATTAGGCTAAGAAGAACGTCTTAAAATTTCCTTTCTGAAGCAGGTTTTTCTGTCTGAATCTCTTGTGAAGGAAAGACGGAAAGGTCCAAGGTTTTTTTCTGAGTCTAGTATTTCTTAATAACCAGGTTAAAATAAATCTCTCAAAAGGCAGCTTCAGGGTGGCAAAACTTTGGTCCCTTTTAATACATTTCAATTTAACTACCTTAAGCCCAAAGAGAATGTATAACAGTCGCTGGCAGAACCCTAGGAACATGGCTTTCTTCAGAAATGGCCTCAGATGCTGTCACAATTCCCCGTGTCTCCAGCCTCTGCTCCTCTCTGTGCATCTGACTTCCCTGTTTTTCTGCCCTCATAGATTACTGCTTCTGCTTCTCCAGTCAAAGGTGGGAACTTGGCTGTTGATAGTATATAAATCTTATATCTAACAGTTACAGCCTCCCAAAAAAAAGACTGCCTTAATTTCTGGTCTTTTATGTCTTAAATTCCCCCAAATTACTGAATTTGGTTTAGAAGCTATGACCTACATCAGCTTGACCTCAGGTAAGGTTATGGAAAGACTTCTATTAATGGGAGCCAAAATCATCATTAAGTAAGAGGCAACTTAATTTTAAAAATTCGTTTATAATTTGATCTATTTCTATTTAAAGTATGAGTAATCCAGGTCCTAGAAATATCTACTCTTCTGAAAGTTTTACTAGATCATTGGGTAAATAGAGAAACAATTTCAAGTTTCATTCACTCAAAATTCATGGAGCACTGCTATGTGCTTGGTGCCAGTATATTAAGCTGAGTAATCAATGCCTATCTTTACAAAGAAGTCACAGGCACACAACAGTGAAGGATGTTATAGTAAGGAGGGGCCCTAGAAATCACGTAGCCTATTGGTTGTCATTCTGGGTTCTGCAGAGCCTTAGGTTTTGCCAGGGTTTATCCTTGGCCATCTTTGGGTACAGGGAGGAAACAGAGGAAATTAAAGGGGAGACCAAGTAATAGAATTCTGTTTCTGTCTCGATCATTTCAGCCAGAGCTGCTCCAAACTTTTATTTGTTAGCTCTTTTGAAGTTTCCTCCTTGTTACAAATGAAGAAATTTAGAGATAGTGACTCTCTGAGGTCAACAACACAGTGGGCTAAGAAGGTACGAAAATAAGATACTTTCATTTGCAATACAATGAGCTGCATTGTATTCTTTATTCTCTGCATACTGTTTTTAAGAGGGAGTTTAGCTTTCATCATATTTCTGAGATCCTCAGCCAAGTTAGTCATATTGCACTCTGATTTCCCTGTTATAGGCTTTGACTAATGGCAAATGTTTTGACTTTGGGGCTATTAAGAAATTGTAGTCATTGAGTATGATGTAAATTGCTTTGACCTTTATTAACATTGTTGTCAGATCTTAAACTCTTCTGGGTTTGTTACTTGTGTCTCTAGTTGAAGTCCTGAATTTACAGTCAAAGAATTCCAAGGTTACCTTCTTAGCAATAGATGAAGAATTATCATACAAACCCGAGTCCTTGTTTTCTTAACAAACACTCTGATAGAGAGAAGAGAAGATTCTGAGTTAGGGAAAACCACTCTTTATGAATTCTAGCTTTTTGTGTTATAACACTATAATTCTATAGTCTCTCTTGGACATTATATTTAAAGAAAAGATACATCTCATTCTGTGTTTCTAACATTCCAGCTCATTCTGCCCTTATATGTGAAGATAACCAGAGGACCTAGAAACTCAAGTATTAAGTTATTAAGTCGAAGGCTAGAACTATTTAGCCAGTATTATGAAAATTATATTAAATTATTGACCAAATGACTAAAACTTGTTCCAGTTGTGATTTAGAACTCAAGACATGGACTTTTCTGCTGTTGGAGTATTGGACAAAGGCAAGGAGGCAGACTTGGACTCTGAAGATTGGGAGGCCTCTGCTGAGGCAGAGGAGTGAGGGAGAAACAGCTAAATTCAATTAGAGACTAGTAGGAGCAGATCAAATCTGCAGCTGGAAGAGATCATCTAGCAGCTGCAGCTTGAGCATCATGGTGACTATAACCCACACAAGAAAAACAGAATGTGGGAGGCAGTCTTTTTGCAATTTCCTTATGCCAGTATCAAAACAATGTTAGGGCTTACTGATATTTTTTCATGATGGAGAAAAGTTCACCAAAAATAGATTTTGATGGATCTTTTTTTGTAGAAACAAAAATACTATAAATGACTTTCATTAATAAAAATCCCTACTTCTAGCTATTTAGTGTTGTGACAAATATTGTGACAAGAATCCTTTTTTGCTTATGTCTTATTGAACACATTCTAATTTTCTCCTTAGGTTAAAAACCTAGAATTTCCATTGCTGGGATGAATGGTGGCTATATAATTAAGATTTTTGATGTATAATCAAATTATCTTTTGAAATATTGTTGCAAGAATTAAAAATATTCTATGAATTTCTTACTCTTTGTTGGAGATTCACAGAAATTAAGACTACATGATTGCTTCAGTGACTCCTGAAGTTAAAACTCTCAGGGGGACAAATGGATCATTCTTACTTTATTATGTTTTCTGAACATTGTCTCCTTGCCAAGGTCATAACTTTTTTCAGGTCAATATTCAGCCTTCTCTTCTGCTCTGTCTGCCTGTGTCCTAAGGCCACAACTAAATGAACTATTGAGCCAAATCAAGACAATCAAATTCTTTCTCTTGAGAATTTTAACTAAGAGGCTTAAAGTCTAGACACTTGGAGAGTGTAGCTAGACATTCTAGATCCCGGAGCTCTAAGGTCTTACAGAGCTAGGACAAAGGGTGGACATGTGGCAAACTATAGATAAGTTGAGGTAGAGGGCCTTTTCTATAGGAGGAATGTAGAAAAAGAAGCAAACACTGAACATCAGAGAACACATAGCCTGAGAGAGCCAACAGTACAGCTCCTGTGAGTCCCATCGGTAGATTGTACAGTTTGATTTATCTAGTCCAGTGGTTCTCAAACTTTATAGCACACATCAAAATTACTTGAGGGGCTTGTTACAGGCAGATTGCTTGACCCCACCCAAGTTTCTGATTCAGTAGTTTTGGGGTAAGACTCAAGAATTTATATTTCTAACAAATTTTCAAGTAATGCTTTCTAGCCTTGGGGCCATACTTGAGAACCATTGAACCAGTAAGAATGTGTAAAAGTCCCTCAGAGAAGAAAATGATACAATTTCTCACATTTTTACTAGTCACTCTTAGTAAGAGCTTCTTAGCATTAATTCTTTCCATTATCCTTTTCTCTCCTCTACTTCCCTACATCCCCTAACCTCCACCCCTTGTCCACCCTTTCTCTTGGCTGCCATGTTCTACCATGGCATTTACCACACTGCTTGGCAATTGTTGTCTGCCCAGTTAACTGCCAGCATCCTGATGGCAGGGACCAGTGTTATTCATCTTTGTGTTTCCATTGACTATCACCATACCTAGACAGGGCAGGCATGAACTACAAATATGTTGAATAAATGAAAGAATGAATGAGAAATCCTTTTTTTCTTATTGATTATAGGTCCTTGAAAAAGTCCATCTCTTGCAGACTTGATCCCTCCTTTTCTCTCTGGTAAAATTGGGAGACGGTTGCTTATTTATTTCCTGATCTTTATTCTTAGAATATAAGTGGTTCGTTAGGATGGAATAAAGCAGGGAAAAAGGTAGTGTGTACGTATATGCATGTCTGTGCTCTGTTTTCCTTTTCTTATATTTCCTTCTTGGTGTTCATCATGGGGTAAAACAAATGTGGGAGTCACTGGAGTTGGGCATTTCCACCAGATTATGTACCTCTTTGAAGAATGTCCAGTTCATAAAGAGTTTTATTTTATTCTCTGTAACTTAACAATTCTTGGTTTTGCTTGATTAACAATGCATGACCCACAAAACTACATTGTCATTCATGAATTTCTTGTGACTCAAAGGCATCTTGATATAGCACAAAAAGGTTAGACTTGAAATTAGCAATATAGATTCTAGTCTTAACTCAAACTTTAATTAGTTGCATTCCCTTAGCCAAGTCTCTTAATTTGATTGTTCAGTGAAGGCTTTAATACAAATGATCTAAATATGCTTTACAACTCTTAACGCTTTCAGCATGGTGAAGTTGAAAGGAATATGTTCTCAAGAGTGTGATCTGCTTTAGACATATATTTATTTTCAAACTCAGGTTTGGATCATATGTCATTCTGAGTGGTAAAGAGATTATTTGATGAAATAAAGACATTTCAAGAGACTTCAAACCATGTTGTGTTGCAGCAGCCTGACCTGCGTTTTTGGATCCTCTGGGAGTGAATGGAAAAGAGCATTTAAAGAGAAGGAGCCAGTCAGAAGAGATATTTTCATTTAGCCCCCATGAAGAAGAAAGCTAGAGGTCTTGCCCAAGTCCGAATATTTAATTTTTCAGTGAGTAGGAGCCAGACCCATCAACACATTCTCTTCTTTGAACATTTATGGTTTATTCTATATCTTGTCCCTGTGGAACTTCCTGAGAGAAGAGATTGGATGTTTAACTTCTGAAGAAGATAATGTGATCTCAGAAATATGCTATTTGGCATCTGAAGAAAGTCCAGATTTAAAGTATCAGCACAGTCACTTGCTAACATCTTCCAAGTGTCCAGCTGTTATCATTACAATATGTTCATGTCTTGATCTTGGGAAGTATAGTTTACAGGAATGTCACAATGGCAGCATAGTTGGTAAGAATGTTTTTTCTGCATATTTGACTTATTAAAGAAAAACAATTTTGGGAAAGTGATGGTGAGGGTGAAGAAACATATTTCCTTGGTGATGAAACCACAGCAAATTTCCAGAGGAAGAAAAGCTGTCATTTTCTTGACCTTTTGAGATTCTCAGATTCTTCATGAAATTTAGTTCTCTGTCAGTTTGCTAATTCATAGGAATTATATCTGATTTTAAAAAATTGGAGTGACATCCTATAAGTACTTTCTTTCATGGAAACTGTGTCGAAGGTGATCTTTAAATAAACTACTTGGTGCAAAATGTGATATGCAATATTAACTTAGTTTCTTTTCTAGTTTTCTGATAGTCTTTACCTTAAAAAAAAAAAGACAAAAACAAAAAAAACCCTCAACTCAGCTGGACTGAATAGTGGCTGATTTGTGCCTTCTTTGAATAATATTTTCATTTAGTACTTACTGGGATATTCAGAAAACCTTAAAATCCTTAAAGGGTCACATTGGTAGCACCAGAAAGGTGCTTTTGACTTTCTGGGTCTATAAAAAAAAACTTTATCAAATTAAAATATACACATATCAGAAAAGTACACATAGTATCAGTATAAAAATCATTAAATTTTCAGATACTGAACACTCCTATGTAACCAGCACTTAGATCAAGAAGCAAAACACTGTTAGCACCATATAAATCCCTCATGCTCTGTTTTAGTCACTAACTCCTCCTCTCCTTCCAACAGTAACCATATGTTGACCTCTAACAGTACAGACTACTTTTACTTTTGCCTGATTTTATACTTTTGGTCTTGTTTTGGCCATATTATAGACATTATTCTCTATTTACTCTTTGTATCTGTCTTCTTTCATCCAACATTATGTTGGTGAGAGTCGTCACATTGTATATAGTTGCTGATCATTCTCATTTATGAATAATGAGTAAATATACTCTATTTATCAATTTTGTTGTTGATGGAATTTGGTTGTTTCTGTTTTTATGGATGTTATAAATAGTTGGGCTTTGAACATGCTAGGACACTTCTTTGGTGAATGGATGTATGCATTTGAGTTGGATGTATAATTAGGAGTGGAATTGCTAAGTCATAAGATTTAGATAAATTCAGCTTTAGTAGATACTGCTAGTTTTCTGAAGTCATCATACCAATTTACTGTCTCTCTCACATTTGGAATCTTACAGTTGGTATTCATGAGGTGCAAAGAGAAAAAGGGTGGTTGGACAAAGGGTGCTGATATTAAAACTAACCTGTGACAGAGTAGAAATCTAATGAATGAACCTCTAATTCCCAAGGCTCTCTGATCTTTTCCTAATACTTATTTAACAAAATCCTAAGTTCCTGTGCCTCTCTTGCTCAACTGAAGGTGACACTTAGATGATGTTGCTCTGAGCTTCCGTTATAAAATATGAGGTGGTTTAAAATAATTTTTAAACTGTGAATATTAATGAAAAAAAATTTTTTTAGGTGAATCTCTAAGGAAGATTATCCCTCCCCAGCTAGTGTCAAGATAATGTTGAGTGAAACGCACTTTTTCTTGGTGGTCTTTCTTCAATTAGCTACCTGCTCCCACTAAACTTAAGACGACAAAGTGAAGTGGGGGAACATAGGAGCAGTCCTTATTTAAAGAAAAAAGAAACACTTTTCAATGAAAACATTGATGTATCTGCCTGAAAATATCTCTAAGAAACTAGAATGATGTGAATAATTCCTCACAGCGAGAAAACTTCTTGTAAGAAAAGAAACCCATCCCATTGTCTTTGAACAGCTTTCTCAGAGACACCTGAGCACTGCAAACGATTCAACTAAATAATTCTAAATTCTTAGGATATAAGCATTGTTATTATTAATGATCAATTTAGTGTTTGTTATAGCTTGCATATTAATTTTAGGTAAAATATTATGGAAGAGAGTAGTCTTATGTGCTACATATGCATAAGTCCCTTTGGTGATTTACAATTGTAATTTTTGATCATATTTCTTATTTGACTTGAAGGATTATTTTATTATATCCAGGAGTTTTAGGATATATATCTTTAGTTTTATTTTCTAAACTATTACTGTTGGCATGTCTGTTATTTATTTTATACAAGTTTCTTTGTTCAGAATACGGTATGTAATTAAACATGGTTTCTTTGGGAAAATAAGTCATATAGATTCTAGGGATATATTATGAGTGAAAATGGTCTGATGTCTCTCTCTCTCTCTCTCTGTCTCTCTCTTTGTCTCTCTCTGTCTCTCTTTCTCTCCTGTGTGTTGTGTGATATGACTCAGTACACACACACACACCAAGCCTTATGTTGTGAAGTAAAGTTTATCTTTGCAAAACAATGAACTCCAGTGTAGCTCAGAGGACCCCTGGGTGCTCTGCTCAGATGTTTGGATTTTGTGCAATATGTAATGGGGCGCCAGTTAAGGTTTTTCATAGACTAGTTAAATCAGAGTTACTTTAGAAAGATGATTCTGGGAAGAATTGGAAGCAGAAAGATTTAGAAGCCCCAAATGGCTCATATGATAAAACTCCTGAAAGTTATAATTGACTTTGCAAAACATTATGAACTCTTGTTTTATTAAGCTTAAAACAACTAAGACTGTAATGCCATGCTACAAATACTATCTCACATGAAATTCTAATGTAGACAAGCTGCAGATGTGTCAAACTTTTAAGAAAAGTGAATGGGGCAAATACATTCTGTTGAGAAAAACCAATCCATTAATGGTCCTAGCTTCTGAAAATTTTAAAAGAAAATCACCAAGATATGATTTAATAAGAAATATCAGGTTCCATCTCTTGGAACCTCAGTTTTCTGTAGAAGTAAACTTTGAGAACTGTTTATTTTGCTTTTTCTCTTGACAGTGAAGACTTAAATATAAGGAATAGGGAAGTGCTAAAATATTCTCTCTGTTAGTGCCAATCCCTTTTTTGGAAACCAAAGCTTCCATTCTGATTTAAAATTGGTGGTGGATCTTGCATATTTGGTAATCTTCCTTTTAACATGTCTTCCTTGAAACAGCCATTGCATGTTTTCTTCCTTTATACAGCCATTGCATGTTCATAGGCAAAAACAGAGAAAGCACTCTTCAAAATCAGTCATCTTATCTCTCAATACTCACATTGAACTCCTACTGCTCAGAAGCATGGAAACATGTGAGTTAGGCTTTTGGAAAAACTAACGTCCTTTCTTAAGACAAAATGTTCTGTAAAGTGTATACCGTACACTTCTGCATGACATTATAAATAGATCCTTAATTCTGCTTGTGCACCTCTATTCTACTGAGGCAACCAGCGATATACAGCAGAGCTGGAAAATGCCAGTGGTTTATGGTTAATGACACAAGAGCATCAGCAACACTGAATGATGAGGTATTTAAAGAATGATACAGCCTAGTTTTTGTTAAGCCACTGCACAGATAAATGACTTATTTGGATAAATCATTCTGCATTGACCTTAATGAGAACTGTGCACAAAACTAATTAAAAAAAAATCCCTTCAGTAAGTTTTTGGCACAATCTTGGCCAGATTGCTCGAGCCCAAAGACGGCTTAGAGAGAAATGTGAAGTAAACTGTCTGTGGTATTTGTAAACTAGAAGAAAGTGCCACGTAAGCTTTGTCTTGGCACCTGAAGTTTTAATTTTGTGTGCCAGGTATATATTTGAAAAGGAAAGAGACAGTGTGTTTTGATGAGTGAGAAAAAAGAGAGAAACTTTGGTCACATAAGGCAAACCTTTGGCCTTGCTTCCCTCCAAATGTGACCACGTCATGGTTCAAAGTTATTATAAGAGAGCCTTTAATACAGCTATTAAGCTTATCACCTGACTCTTTATTTATTTATTTATTTATTTATTTATTTTTAGGCGAGGCAACCCTTGGTCGACCTTACAGATTGCAAAGACCTCATCAGCTTACAATCCCTTATTATTATTATTTTTTTATGCCTACAGCACCTGGTCTTCCTAGGTGGTCTCCCATCCAAGTATTAACCAAGCCCGACCTTGCTTAGCTTCCAAGATCAGATGGGATCAGACTTGTTCAGGGTAGCATGGCCATAGACTATCTCCTGACTTTTAAGGGGTCACTATCTTAAATTCCTTCACCTTGTCGTGTAAATGTTTGTAGGCATAAATAGGATGCTAGTTATAAAAATGCACTGAAAATAAGAATACTGTATGTAAGGGAGACAGTAATATTTGAAATGTTAAGTCATCTCTTGAAACATTTAGTACATCAAAAATTGGTTTTAATCCATCTCAAAAAGCAGTAGGTTGTAACTTTGAAAGGAAACTTTTATATGAGATACTAGGATAGAAGGGGTCAAACTATGTGAATGATGATCAATTAGGACCAGTTCATTTTATTGTAAAACTTGCTCTGTTGCTCTGAACTAGATTTAAATGCAGTCCTAAACTGCATAAAGTGACAATGAAAGTAAGTGAAATAAATGGACTCCTGCTCACTTTCAGAAAAGTGGATTTAAAATCATGTACACGTGATGCTGTAGTGGGTAGTCAGGGTGCTGCTTCATATTATCTAACTCTGAGGAAACCACAGCTAAGACTCACATTGTTATCTCGGCCCATAAAGATTTCATGAAAGGGATTGAGGAAAAGTAACTTTTGATATTTATAAGATAGAGATGAGATTTGAGGAAAGGTTAAAGGGCTCCTTGTGGTATATATATAGGTATAAACATGTACATATAACTGTATATAGAATATATACATATACACATATGTATATATACTATATATAACTACATATGTATGTGTGTATATATGTACACATGAAATAATATAATACATAGAGAAGAGTTATACATATGTATGCATATATGTATATATGCATATATAGTATAATATTTATATAGTATAATAAAGATAGCACAATGACAATAACCATATATTTTTAAGCAAAACCCCTGAGGTGTGACCAGTGAGATTTTTAGTCTATCCAAATAAACCTTTAGATTTTCCTTGAAAACAGAAGAATTTAAGGCAAACCTTTTAAGATATTTCTTTACTGTGAAATAGTGACAAGCAGTAGCGTCCTAGAAGAAAAGGCTTAGCACATTCTCATCCTCATGCAGAAGTTGTATTTTAGAATAATTTTTTGAAAGAATGCATCAAAGCATGTGAAACTGGTGGCTAATTATATTATCATTAGTATACAGTAACACGGCATTATCATTCTTCATAAAACACTATGAAATAAGTATGTTAAGAAGATTTAATTATGTGGATGAGTGAAATAATAAAGGAAAATTGCAAGTTAATTGCTTTCCTTAGAGATGCTATTAGGGGTGGCAGTTGCCTAGCACTCCCATGAATCATCCTGAAGAAATATGTTATTGGGTTACTTTCTTTGGAGTTATTCTGGAGAAACTTGGAGGGAGAACTAGGACCTGCCTGTACAGATTTTGCAGAGTTCTTTATTCTTCGTAATGTGCCAATGCCTCTGAGAAGCCTTCCCTGACTACATCTGGAAGACCTGGTTTTACCCCTTTTATAAGCCCCAAGCACTTTGCAGATACCCCTGTTTTGTTTCTTAGCGCATGGTATTTTAATTATTATTCCTTGTGTTTGTTTCTCCTTCCAAACTGGGAGCTCTTTAGAGACATGATTATGTTTTATTCTTTCCAGTCCCTAGCTCAGGGCCTGGCACAGAATAGTTTCTTGATGCAGGTTTGTGGAATGAGTTGGAAAGTCTCTTCTCACAGAACCAAAGGTGGGGCCTGGAAAAAATGGGTCTGAGACAAAGGTTCTCTCATTTTTTCCTTTTAGGAGCATCTGAAACAATTCCATTATCTTAAAAAGATTTGCCTAAAGAGATTCTGTTTGTTGACAAACTCCTCTACTTTCCTATTTTCTTCAAATTAAAAAAAAAAAAAATTATTTCCTTCTCTTTGTATTTCATCTAATTGGAAAAATATCACTTGAAGGGCGTGACTAGAATAGCAGAACCATTTATGATTTAAGATTTAACATGGAAAAGATCAGTTATCTTTTGTGGCCAATTTATATTATCTTAAATATGCTGTAAGTATGTTCTTTGAATTTCCTCATTTACTCTAACATATTATAGGGTTGAATGGGTGTGACAAGAAGACAGGAAAGAGGAAGTGTTGTATAAAATAGTTGAACTGTGATGCCCTTCTCAATGTAAAGTTCTAGGATCCTAAAAAATATGTATAACTTTCTTTCAAAAACTTTTTTTCAAATTATTTTTTTCTATGCATTGTAGATTTTGGCACCCATCTGTTCTCAAGGATACATATCTAAATGGTGCACACCTAGTTAAAAAACCTGATTTACAGTCAAGAAGGGAAGCCGTATCCCACATGTGCACAGTGTTAGGATGACAAAATGAACTTTGTTAAGGAACTCATGCCTTTAATCAAGAAAAGCAGGGAACTGGAGGAAAAAAATGTCAAAAAAGTGGAACCGCAGGTGCTTTATCACTAAAAATGGAAGAAAATAGAAGTTTGATTCTGACAACATCTGTTAAGGATCAGTTCCACTTTTGCAGATAATAAAAAAATGAAATAGTTGCTTAGAGAAAAATCTGTTACTTCTGAGAAGAGTGGTAGGAGAAAAATGGTATGTAAATTACCAACCAGGGAAATTATCCAGATAGAGTGTTTATCAGGGGCGATACCAAGAGTGTAACCCATGGCTATAAGGAACTGGCATAATTATTCTGGAAATCATCTTCCCTCCCCACCTGCCTGTCTCTTGCAGAATAAAATAAACACCAAGAGTACTGCTTAAGGAGAAAAGTAGAAAAATGAGAACATATTATTCACTCATACATACATATACATACAAGGGGACTTTAACTGCAATGAGGTAACTGCCACTGGATTGCTTTGGGACTCACCCCTCTTAGGATATTTGTGCTCCCAGCTTCGCCTCTCTAAAGTGTTGCCTGACTCATTAGCCCAGAGGTATGTGTGTGGAGGGGGTGGGGGGGGGATGTGTGCTACACAGAGAGAAGCTGAGGTAAAGACAAAGTTAGAGAGTAACCGAAACACAGAAAAGGAGAAGAGATATTTATTAAGAGTTTTCCCCACTATGTATTGATGATATCCCTGGTTGATATAGTGT
Organism: Pteropus alecto; assembly: GCF_000325575.1. Classification (NCBI taxonomy): domain Eukaryota; kingdom Metazoa; phylum Chordata; class Mammalia; order Chiroptera; family Pteropodidae; genus Pteropus; species Pteropus alecto. The sequence goes on along the minus strand of NW_006441995.1, from coordinate 3,166,898 downwards.
GAAGAGGACAAGAAAATGAGTGCCAAATGGCTTAATGTTTAAATTCCTAAGCATTTGCTTAATTTAAATTTCAGAGATTTCTTTTGAATACAACGCTTAATGTCAAAATTTGCTGATCATATTCGGCTTTTAGATTTGCATTAGGTTTTCATGTCATTTTCATCATCAGTTTCTCCAAATACATGAAATGTCCGTAATTTGTAGTTAACAAGTCTTTGGGGGATATTATGACAATCTGGATAAAAAACACTGCACCAAAATGTGTCATACGACGACCCTTCACTTGACCTTTCATTCCTTTTTATTTTATTTAGTGCCCCATATATTTAAGATGTTCCCAAGAAGAACTTAACCTGATTTATCAAAATGATAATAAATGGTACCTTTTATTTTATTTGACGTGGTCTCATTCCATCCCTGTTGCACAGACTTTGTTTTCACAATTGCTGTGGATACGGAAACAGAGACCCAAAGTTTAAGCAACTTTCCTAAAGGCTCATTGCTGGCCCGCTTGGCGAACGATGTGTGTTCTTTCTGCTGCACAGCATTGCTGAATATCAGTCGTAAGTCTCCTGAAGCCTCCGGCTTGGTGTCATGCAGTCTGGGACTTTGGCTAATTCAACTGGTGATGGGAACGGCCATCATGAACAGATACAGTATTGTTTCCACTTAAGCTGATTATGACTTTGATTGCATAGTTTGTTTTCTTTCCCTTTAGTACATTCTGACATAGGCCAGATTGCCAGATTTATGCTCTAAAGCAGTTTTTGAATTAGTTTGCAATGTATGTGCACTTAGTAGAGGCCAGTGTTTAACCCAGACATTTGACCCCTTGCTTTCCATTTTATCATTTATTTATTTATTTATTTATTTATTTATTTATTTATTTATTTATTTATTTATTATTTAAATCTGTGGGGACACTTAAATCACTTAAATACCAAAGCCAGTAACTGTCTTTTCTCTTCAGCTTTGATTCCAGTGTGCAAAACACACAATGTCACCATTTAGTTACAAAGTAGGATCTCTATTACATGCTTGGCTTCAGAAGGGGCTTCACATGGGGCAGATTCTGTCGGTTGCTTACCTTCCTTGCCAACACACTCGACCTCTGCATCTAAGTCACATTTGGTGTAAAGTAATTATGACAATCTCATTGCTCTTTGCCAGTGATTTATCTGCATGGGCATGTGATCTTATTTTGGAAAATAATTGAATAAACACCAAGAAAACTTTGCTTGCAGAAAACTCTAAGGAGCCTATATCCTTGATGACGTCATCGAGCTGCTGATTCAATCTTGGTATGGCTCCTCTCTAGTCTCTTTATTATGTCCTTGTGGTTTAAGCCTGCTAGTCGAGTTTCTGTTGCTTGTGGCTAAAACTATTCCTAATTGATAGAATATCCTAGAATGGATTGCATATTACAGTTCACTTTTTATAACTTTCAATTTTTACACTATAGAACTCTTATACTATAATTAAGAGGACAATTTATTCACATAGCAAATGGCATAATTGAATAACAAAATCAATAGAGAATGCACTTGAATATTATGTTAAGAAACTGAATAAGCAATTAATTTAGCAAATATATAATGCATAAGTGTGCCTTATTAATTCAATGCCAATTATCTTTAATCTAGAAAATTATCCAAGCTTAATTATCATCCTCATATATTATATTAACATCAATATTTATAATAAATTTTGATATGCTGGCATTTATAGTTCAGTTGAAATATTGATGCCTTCATAAAGCAAGAACATATTTCAATGTACTTAAAATAATATAGCACTGGTGGAGGCAAACGTGAGGGTGAATTCTGGAAAAGCTGGCCCTAATATAACAGATTATTTCCAGGGTACAGGAGATCTGTGGCCAAAGGGTTGGTAACCTGGGGTATTTGTCCTTTCTCTGCCCAACTTTGCTCCCTGGTCAAAACCAAGGGAATAAGAAAATATTCAGAGGCCCTTGGATGATGAGCAGGAGGAAAAAATGTGGGAGGCTGGAATATGCCATTAACTAAAACTGCTATCTAAGTATTTGAACCTCCACGATATGTATATTTTCTCAAGGACATTACACAGTA
>NW_006441995.1:3147385-3164776 GCF_000325575.1 Pteropus alecto | reverse complement strand
ATGCCTGGCATCAGCACAGTAAATAGAGCATCTAGCTCCCTGATGCTCAAGTGCTGAAACAACAGTTGTTCTTGGGCCAGCACATTCTCATCTCCAATGGAAAGTGAGCCCAAGTCTTTAAGGGCTTATTAGAGGAAGGATATTATTTTCACAGTGACTCAAAGCCAGCTGCGAAGGCCTTTAGTACAGTTTATGCTGCTGCTCCCCTCTCTTCCACCTTTGGCATGCCTACAATTGGATGAAGTGCTTTTCCTGAAATGGCAATCACTATTAAATCCATTAGATGGAAATCAAACTGTTCCCCTAATTGTTTAAAGTCTCATTGCGAAAAGGAAGTTTCTATTGATTGGAATATGAGGGGAAACAATCCCAAGTTCATCATTCTTTTCTTTTTTATAAACATGGTCAGATGAGAGTGACACACTCACAGTCATTAGATTCACTTCTCCGAAGATTCTTGTTCTCCACTAGAAGTTTCTAGTCTGGGTTTCTTTGTGCCAAGTCATTCTGTTTTTAGTTTTTATATTTCCTGACCACTTTTACACATTTTTTTCCCTTGGGCCAGTCATATGTACTTTATATCTTTGCCTTGTCTTCAAAATTTTTATTAATTTCCAATTATTTTTAACACCAGATCTTTGAACAATTAGTCTTTAAAAAATTTAGTTGGCTGGACCCTACTCCCAGCATATGGCACTTCCTTTCCTTTCTTCTCCAAGAGCCATTACGGCTACTCTCAAGTACTCACTTTTAGCCATTGCTCAATATTTGGATTCCTGATGTCAGGCCATTGCCCTTAGCTATGTATCCCCAGTTCCCAGAACAGTGCCTGACACTTAGTGGATAGTGCTTAATATTTTTTGAATGAGTGAATAAATTCAGGTGTTCTTTTAAAATCTCACCAAAAACTCACTTGGACAAAATAAATCTACCTAAGAGAAAAACAGTCAAAGTGAGACTTTTGCTGTGGTTAGGCAGTATCTTATTTGGTTTAGACTCAGCCTCTTTGATAAATCTTTGCTCCTTTCTTCACTGGACCAGGAGTGTTGGACAATTTCTGAAACAAAGAGGAAAAATATGTTTACTGCTTTAGATTTCTTTGCTCTAACATATATCCCAACAAATATGACATTACTAATTAATATCCTTTATAATGCTGATATTTCTAAAAGGGAGCTGTAGACAAGTATTATTAAACCTTTGTTTCATGGAATCTGGCTATATTATTCACATTAAAGGAAATTTCTTCCTGCTTATAGAAAACTTAAAATAGGAGACTGCTTGTTCAGAACATTTTAACAGGTGTAATGAAAATTATGGATTTGCTGAAGACTGGATTGAATCAGATTGTAATAGAATACTTGGCAGGCAGTATTTAATTTCTCCTTAGCTTATTAATTACACGTATTACTGCATTGAGAGAAATTGCTGTATTCGGTAATATAAAATTGAATTTCATTTGACAGTCATGATAAAGTATAGAATATAGAATGTCAGTTTTGCACTCCTTTTCCATGATGTTCAGATTTGGGTATTGTCAGTTTTCTAAGTGCTTTAAATTATATGGCAGAGTTGCTGCCAAAATACTTGAAAGGAGAATAAATAGAGGTAGGATTACTGATTCCAATTTGGCAGTAATTTCATGGGAATGAGGATAGCCTATTACCAAGTTCTAACAGTAAAAACTCAAAGAATTTTCAGTGTAATCTTTATGTTTTAAATAATGCTTAGTGTTGAACTGAGATACCATGTGCTTGTCTTTGAACTTTGTGCATTGGATAATTCTTTAGCATAGTAAACCTAAAGAGATAAATAAGCTATCTTTTTAGGCATTTCCTAGAAATAATCCCCAGACGTTAGTGGAAAGATTTACTGAAAGATTAGTGAAATGTAGTTTGGTCCAATTATGTGATTCTAATTGTAGAGTAGGTGCCTTGAATGACACGTTGGTGTCCAGATTCCTTTGTGTTAACAATGAAAATTGCTATACAGAACTTCCATTCTGAGTACACTGCAGCCAAAATGTAACAGGTCAAAATGGAGAGCTCTCCCTTTGCTTTATTAGATCCAAACTGTCTGGAGCTCTAGAAATCAATCTTTTTGTTAAATCTCTTTACTGTTTAAGTTTCATGTTAGTTCATACTACATACCCATTATGTGGCGTTTTCCTTGACGGCAAAGACTGTCTGGCTTAATCCATATAACCCATAGCAGAAAACCAGTATGGTTACTAGGTTCTTAGTATTGAACCAAACAGGCTGGTAGTTTACCTTTCAATATGGTAAAATCAAAAGGAAAAAAAACTAGATATACTAAGGTAGATTTAAAAACATTGTTAAAATTTTCTTCTCAAGGATCTTAGGACAAAAACAAGACTTTGCCTTAGGGCTGCCATGCCCGTGTCCTGGGAGCCGTTCCTCTGTGAGCACTCCTGGTCATGCAGGTGAGTCAAGTCAAACTAGGTAGCATGTATAGGGTACTCATAATATGCTAGTACTGTCCCAAGTGGTAGTAACTCATTTAAGCTTCACAGCATCCCTGTGGTAGAGGTACTAATACTATCTTCATTCTGCAAGTGAGAAAACTGAGGCACAAGTTGTACAGTATAAGTGGTGTACCTGGCATTTGAAATCAGGAAGTCAGGCTAAAGAGCATGTATTAATAGACTGCCTGAAGTACCTCCTCATATGTCTTGGAATGGCTCCCAGCAGTGCCTAGGGATTCCAAAGCAACTATTTCAAAGATTTTGAATATCATGCTTTATAACGTAAAAAAAAAAAAAAAAGCAACCATCCCATGGAGGAGGCTATAGCTCTTCAGAAACTATATGTTATATGTACATATGTATATACATGTCTGCTTGTCTGCCTGTCTGCCTGTCTGTCTGTCTATCTGTCTGTCTGTCTGTCTATCTATCTATCTATCTATCTATCTATCTATCATCAATCTATACAATCTGTTTGCTATGGTAGGCAGAATAATGGCTACCCAAGGATATCTATGTCTTAACCTCTAGAGCCTGTGGATATTTTATGTTACATAGCAAATGGGAATTCAGATTGCATATGGAATTAAGATTTCTAAACAGCTGACCTTAAGATTAGAAGATTATTCTATATTATTGGATGAGCCTAATAAAATCATAAAGATCCTTAAAAGTAGAATTGGGAGTCAGGAGAATCAGTTTTAGAATCATGAAATATGAGAAAGACTTGACCAGCCATTGCAGGCTTTACACGTGGAAGGGGCCACAAGTCTAGAATTATGGGCATATTCTAGAAGCTGGAAAAGACAAGGAAATGGAATATTTCCTTAGAGCCTCCAGAAAAGGTTGTAAATCTGCTACATTTTGATTTTAGCCCAGTGAGATCTGTGCCAGACTTCTGACCTACAGTAATGTATAATAAATAAATTTGTGCTGTTTTAAGCCACTAAGTTTGTGATTTTTTTTTACAGTGACACTTATTACCATAAGTGAGGAGGTGTCAATTTCTCCTTTGGGCTGGGAGATAGGGCTTGGAGAGCTTCATCATTGAGAAGAGATAAAAAATATAACAGTCTCTCTGTCAAGGAAGAGCTGACCTGAGAATTTTTTTATTCAAAAGTTAATTCTACTACAGACTACTAATTACCAGAGGGTAAGGGGGAGGGGGGAGGTAGACAGGGTAAAGGGAGTCAAATATGTGGTGTCAGAAAGAAATCTAACTATGGGAGGTGAACACAGTGTAAATATATATATATGCCTTATTGTTAAAGTGTACAGCTGAAACTTATTGGATTTTGTTAACCAATGTTTTTACTATTTAAAATTTTTTTTTAAATAATAAAATTGAAAAAAGTTAATTCTAAATTTATTGAAAATTATGTCAGTGTTGTGCAATGTTCTGTTCCTCAGAGGCATCACTGATTTAATTTCCTTCCAGAGGTATTTTACATTTATATGAGCATATACTTACATACGGTCCTTTTCTCTTAAAGAAGAGTAACATATGAGAACTGTACCTTTGCGTAGCACATATTGCACCTTTGCCTTTATTTTTTTTATCATAACTGAAGAAAAATTTTCATGGTGATGAAAAATAAGCAAAACAATGTCAATAGAATTGGTAGGAAGGGAAGTAGGCATGATTTTCCACATTTTATATAGGCGCTCCATAAATTGGAACATATCAGGGGAAAACAATAGGAGGGCTATATGGTTCACACCAAAAAAGTACTCAGAATGTTTGTTTAATGAACTGATGAATAAATTTGAGATGACTAGGTACCCAGGCTAAGATCCTATTCTGAGCTTCTTGCAGAAATTTCTGGAGAAGAGAAAAATATCTGGGATGTGAGTTCTGACTGACAATTGGCTCTTAGATCTTAGAGTTTAGATTTTTGAAACCTGGATGGGAATAGTAGAAGGTGAAGGCAAAACTAACCTGCCATTTTAATGTTGCAATTGTATCTCTGTGAGCTGGAGACTTAAATATACCTTTGGCAGAAAGAATTCTTTTGTTGGAGAAACTGCAGAAATTGGGTAATTGTTTTTTAAGTGCAGAAGTTAGCTCATAATTACAAAAGTGCATGTTTAAGAGCTGTAGCACTCTGTAACTAAAAACTGCTCTATGTGACAATGTTGAAAGTTATATATATGCTCTAACCAGAGCTGCATCGTTGTAGACATTGTATCCTTCTTTTCCCATATGTGAATTTGTTACTACTGATACAGAAACAGTTACTTAGTCTTATGGAGATATTTTGTGTGTGTGTGTTCATTTTCCCCAAGTGAGGTTAAATGACAGTAGGTAATAGTGAGGTTAAGTACTGTAGATACTGGGTAGTGATTGGTGCAGGTTAGAAGTGATGAAGGGCATCACTACCTGCTGTTCTCGTTGAACTGGATCAAGCTCAGAGTGACCTTACCGTGTCTTTTAAAGACAGTATGTGGACATGATTAAATCAAGTTATTGAGCAAATTGAAGTCTGTAGAGGAGAAACTCTAATTTTTTAAAAAAGAACTCTGAGGCTTCTTCAAATTAAAACTTTGCACCCTAACTTTTAACCCTTTCTTCAGTTTTATCTCTGAGCTACAGTGATGGCTTAAAATGACAAGTTTAGGTCATCCAGATATCTCTTTTAAAAAAATTTTCTAGCAGTTTATTTGAACCAAACTGATGACATATGCCAGAAAGCAAGATCTCAGATGCTCCCCCAGATGTCTTGTCATACAGCTGGTATGATAGCACTAAATTGATGCTTGCTGAGAAATGATTTTATCAGAGGAGTAGTCTATTAATTTCTCTATTAATTCATTAGCGATTTATTTGTCAGGAACCATTTTATGTGCTGGAAAAATAACCATGAATCTTTAGAAGAGGATTTACATAAAGAAACAATACAACTGAATGCGATATCAATGCTATAATGGAGGTTAGAGCCAAATGTGGCAACATGGAAGAGGAATGATTTTTAGCATGGAGGTGTCACAGTGGCAGTCACGCTTCAACTGGGTTTTGAGGGATGAACAGGATTTCATTAAGCAAAGAAGAGAAAAAAGGTATTCAGAAAGGCGATATGCTCCGTTGCTTGAAGCTATGGCCCACTGTACACCTAGGGGATATTTACAGCTTTAGCAATATGGTGGTGGTGATGGTGGGGTGTGTTTGTGCTGGAGTGTGAAATTTGTGTGGAAGCAGAGGGGAATTGTACAACCCAGAAACTGGAAATTGAGAGAGGATTCTACATAGAAGCTAGGCTGAGAATTTTTAAAAAATATACCTTGACCCATAATTTGATACGATGACAGTGGCTATTGACTTTAGGGGATCTCCATGAGTAAGTAAAGATGGTCTGCAACAGTTGGATAAAAAATTAGCTTTTATTGTCTGAGCAAAAGTAAGGAGCCCAACTCAGAACGTGGGCCGGAAACCCCTGACATCTGGAACAGCAACAGTTTCTGCAGCTAAAATTGAATATCAGTCTTCACATACAGGCATCGAAGAGGAGATTTTTTTTTTTTGTCAGCCACGTCTGCACACACAAGATAGTAAACTCTATCTGTGGTGTCATCCTGACATATATAAATGGTGCTTCATGCTGAGGCCACAGAGGCCTTCTTTTGGTGAGCCCCATCTGCAGTGCTCTGTGAACCTCACCCACAGAGACTAAGCCAAACTGTGTCACTGTGTCAGTGTCTGTGAGTGGCCCAAGCACTTCCTTTCTATCCAAGATTGCGAGCACCTTTAAGGGCAAGGATCACACCATAGCATTCTCTGTAGGATTCTCTGTAGGTTTGCCTAAAATGTTGACCAAATGAATTCCAGCCATGAGCTATCTTGGAGAACTTGTGAATAGTCTGACCTTGGGTTTGCTGCTGACCACGCTCACCCTCTTGGTCCAGGCTGACATTGACAGGCACTAATGTTGCCCTGTTAGAAAAAAAAACGGAAATTAATACTCTGAGTTGCCCTGTTTCAAGCTTCAGAATAGTAGTCATTTAATTAATAAAGCCAGTGGTTAATTAAAATGCCAAAGACTTTCTTTGGGGGAGGGTTCATCTCTTGCATACCTTTGTAAGGCCCTCCTATTCTCTCCTTTCTTTAAACTGAACAGCACCTCTCACCACATGCTTCTCCAGCAGAATCTCCACCCTCTGCTTTACATCTAATTTTACCCATGTCTCTGTCCATTCCCAATGGTCTTGCTTCCTGATGTTGACTAATTGCTAAATTCATCTGTACCAAGGTGCTGGAGTCTGGAAATTTATCTTGAATTTCAATTGAGACTTGATGAAAACAGGAAACTGACCCAAAAGAGAGAGAGCATTCTGGGACTTTTGACCTTTCTCATATCAGGTCCCCCTTTGGACTTGGACTCAGAATTCTATTATTAAAGGCTGCTCGTAGTAACTCAATCTCTTTATCCAAACATCTTCCGTTTTATAAGGTCTTCAAGGGAGAAACAGCCAGATGATGAACAATTCCCTGAAACTAGATAGAAATTAAGGATAGCAAAATTGTTCCTTCTCTTCCCACCACTGGCTGGGAGTTTATTTTTTAAAGAAATATACAGCAGGAGGCTAATTATGAATGAAATAAAAGACATCAAAAGAATCTTTCTAATTAGCTTAAATACTGATTGTTACCATCAGAAAATGAGTCAGACTAAAAGCACATGTAATTGCATTCTTCCTGTGTTGTGGGAAGACTAGGGATTGAGGAATTGTATTATGAGAGAAAGAAAGGACAGTCATGGTGAGATCCATCCTAATGAAGAGATGATTTTGCCATCACTGATTGTGGCCTATGACATTTGCTTGAGTGAATGGAAAGTGTTTGGTACCCAGGAGGCTGGCAGTCTTCACCACACAGCCTGTACGTAGGTGGCAAGCACCATATTAATACTCCTGTTGACACATGACAAACCCACGAACTGGAAATTATAACAACTAGAAGTGAATCATTGATGTTTAGGGCCAACTGCAGGCAAAGTTGAGAACGACCTTGGTGCTGTTTCTCTTGCTGTGTTCTCATCCTACCTCCTTGATGCTTTTTTTTTTTTTTGATTGTCCTAAATTATTTATTAGGTAGGAATTTTACAAACATTATATTAGTGGTAACAGTTTAGCTGGACAGTGTTGCTCCTTCTCCAAGCTGCATGGCGAGAACCAACAAAAGGATGGTGGAACTTGTGGCCCTTTCCCAGGCCCCGGTTCTTGCGGTCTGCAGACATCAGCCCTGGCATCTCCCTGTGCTTGTGGACTATTTTCATGATCCACTGAGTGTCAGGATTCCGTCTGATAGCTTTATGGAATGGATCAATGAGGATAACCTCAAAAAATTTGTATATGGAATCTTCACCAACCCAGTAAGAATTCAGGGCTCTCAGAGCCCCGCAGTGGCGTCCACCTCGCTCCTCGGCTTGGGGCAAACTGTAGCTGGCGAACACCGTGATGGACAGGCTTGCCGTAGGTTGCACCCATAGGACCTGGGCGTTTGCAGCCACTGCAGCGCACGTGAATCCTGTATATAACACAATCTTGCTTGGCCTGGTATCCCAGCCTGCGCGCTTTATTGGGCTGGGTGGGGCGGGGCGCCCTGTGGAGAGAGGGGAGCTGGCAGTACTGCCAGCAGCGCACCCTGAGAAGTGAGCGCGTGACCTCGGACTGCTTCTTCCTCCACAACCCCTGCATGTACTTGTAAGCGCCCACCTCGGCTTACCGGATGGCTGCGGCCAGGAGGAAAGGCTTGATGCTTTTTTATTGCACAGATCTCCTATGAAAACTTCTTTGTGCAAATGTCTGTTGTCACATATTTATGCCTCTGTGTCTGTGTGATTGTTAATAATTGTTTTCCTCCTAGAGGGCATTTAACTATTAATTCTTATCCCTAATTATGATACAAAAATTTTCTAAGGGACTCTCCTAAATCCTAAATATCTAAAAGAGTTACAGGCATCAGTAATTAGCATGAATCTAGTAGAGGAAGAAGGAAGATGAAAACAAAGTCCTTCCTAGTATCCCTGAAATCTCACCGCAGACCTACCTGCTCTGTGTAAGGCGAAGTATTTAAGAACAGGTAAAGTGGCAGAGAATGATCGAATTTCTTCTGATGATACAAATACGAAAGGCTGATTTATAAGCTTACCAAAAGAGATCCTTTCACAGAGTACATATTATGAGAAATTACTTGAGAAATATGTGATGCCCAGTTTGGGGATTATTGACTAGTACAGCTGATGTCTTCATTCAATCAAAATACAATAAACAAAACCAATTTTTATGTCATCACGTATTAAAATGTTCCTAATTACATGGCCTTAGGTTAGCAGTTTTTAATCTTATTAGTGTGTAAAAAAACTTTTGGGCAGTACTGTGAAATCTTTAGGTCTCTTTGCAGAATAGAATTTTTAATACATAAAATCAAACACTTAAAATTTCAGTGAAAAACCAATGTTATTTGAAAGACATTTATCAATATTTTTAAAGATTTGTGAAATTTGCTTTATTAATTTATTAAAAACAAGACCTAATACACAGACAATGACCACATAACTTCATATCAATAATGAGCACAAATAATATTTTCAGGTATTTGCAACAGCTATACTGTGATATCAAAATATTCACGATTTCTAATGGAGATAAAATTATAGGTACCTTAAAACCTGTGGCTACTAGTGGCTACTAATTTATATTTATAATAGAAGGAAATATTATGTCTAATTAGAGGTTAATGAAAAGTTTGCAGTGGACTTACTGGCTTAACAGCCCGTCACCTCTTTGAGTTGTATGGTGTTAGAGAGAGAACACAGCCTTTGCATCACAGATCTGAGTTCAAGTTTCCATAAAGATTTTATTTCCAGAGTGTCTGTTATTTTACTTAACATTTTGTAATTTAGTTTGCTTGTTTTTAAACTAGGGAATATTGAATTCTTCATGAAGTCATTGAGCAGACTAGATGATATAATATATATTCAACATCAGGTACAATGCCTATCATAAAGTGGGAGCTCAGAAGTAACAACTCAGTTTGGGCATTTTTCCCCCAACAGTCAAAAGGGGAAGAGGAAGTAGGTAAGATGATTTGTAAAGTTCAGTCTTGCCCTAATATTCTAGTTCTAGGTAATTTGCTGCCTGGGATAGGTATCGTACTTAAATTTCAAAAGAATTTGAGAAGGAAAATACATTGGAAAATGTATTTCATTTTATGCATATCCAAATCAAACCATAAATCTAGCTGTCTAAAATTTCAAGTCTGTACACTTCAAACCAGTTCACAGGAACTAAATATCAAAAGGTAATTAAAATTCCAGTAAAATAAGATTTTAGGATTTGTAATGCAGGCTTTTCTATTTTATGGTAACTTAAGATTTTAATTGCATTCTCATCTTCTCCCATGCAGAACTGTGAGAGAGGTGACATGCAAAGGAGCCCCTGCATGAGCGATGCTGAAGGAGAGAACAAAACCCTAATCTTCTCACAGCCTTACCCACTGCGTCCCGCCCAAGAGTCAGAAACAAGGCAGGTATTGGACACAATGGCCAATTTTAGGTGCTTTGCTGACATATCTAATATGAATTAATTGAAGAGAAACTTCGCATAATCTTTCCCCAGTGAGAACTTCCTTGAAATTGAGCTTCTTAAGTTGCCAAGAAGTTGATTTTTGAAATTTTTATTATTAAATCTTCTAGACAATCTTCACTAATTGTCAGATATCATAGAATCCACTAAAACTTATTTGAATATCACAATTTAAAATCTTAAAAAACATAACATACACCCCAGTGTATAAGGCATACATATTTTGAGTAATGAAACTTATTCAAATTTCTGTTTTCAGATTTGGGAAGCTACAATCAAGGTCACTTAAGAAGTAGAACTCAGTGTATTACCATTACTGTGGGTGTCCACATGGAAATTTAGAGGCATGGGCAAGGCATCAGATCATACTAGCTCCTACCCCTTGCTCTTCTATAACTTCTCACGCCAATGTTAAGAAACCTGGCTCCCATCATCTACTATCCATTTATTTATTGTTCAGTTATAGTACATATGTACAGGAGAATCAGAATTGGTATGCCTTACCCCTGTACTCCTGTGGGAAATAGCTTTACCAATTATAGTACAGTGTTTATCAGCAGTTCCTTTGCCTTTAATCTTATAGACTCCACCATTTCTAAATTTACTTCTATTAGCACCTTTTCCCCTCTACTCCCCTTCAGTGAGGTTATTTCATACATTTGTAACACAGGTTGTCTTGTCATAGTCTGGGTTCTTCCTGAGATTCCCCAGACCTTCTAAATACAAATGACATACTGTTTAATTGTACACTTGAAACTTATGTGATTTTCTTAATGTTACTCCAATAATTTTTAATAAAAAATTTATATACATTAAGGTTCATTGTTTGTTCTATAAAGTTATAGGGGTTTTGACAAATGCATGTCATGCATCAACCATGATGGTATCACACGGAATAATTTTACTTCCTGACCAATCCCCAGACATCATCTAGTCAGTCCTCCCCTTCTCCCTCTGAAAGCCTGGAAATGAATGATATTTTTACTATTTACTGTCCAGAATGTAAAGAGGCCTTATTGCAAAGGGGACTGACAAATTTTAAGCTCCGTTTATTTTCTTGCAGTGCCCTTTCAAGTGAATTCTTATGCCCTAATTAACTTAGATATTTCCTACAGGAAATATCTATGCAATTCTGAGTTTTTATCAGGAAGTTATATCCACTTATCATTGTTTTTCAACTTCCTTCTTGAGCTATGATTAGCTATAAACATGCTGAAAGGAATCATCTGCTAATATGCTTCGGGCCAAAAATATTTGTTTTGGCCAGTTCCAGGAACTCCATCAATAAGGTCTTTGGAAATATTGGTTACTTTGTGTCCTGGATGGGTGGCCTTTTTACTGCGTATTAATTCACAGCATTTAGGTAGCCTTTTACCAGTACAATGTTTTCAACCTTGATTACACATTGTAATTACACAGCGGACTTTTTAAAAACAATGATGTTCAGCTCTCTTAGAGATTTATATTCAGCTGACCCTGAATGGTGCCCAGGCACAGGTACTTTTTCAGAGATCTTTATGTGATAGTAATATGAGCTCAGTTTGAGGACCACTAGCATCTGTACTAGAACAGATGACCTTTGCGTCCATTGAACATGGTATTCAATTCTCCTTCATTACTCTCAGCTGCATGATCTTGGGCATATTGCTTAAACTTTCTGAGCCTAATTCCTCCTCCATAGTATAAGATGAATAGCATCAATACTACAAAAGCTTGTTTTGAAGTGTATATAATTTAACCCAATGTGTCATCACTTTTATAGGATTTAACAGGGATTTGACTCCAAGTATAACCTTTCTTTATGACTGTCTCTCTTATTTTTCTTCCCTGGTAACATTTTTTTCTTTTAATATTAGTGTCATTTTCTTTTGTTCTCCTAAAATGTAAATATGTACCCATTCTGGCACTATATATCCTGTCATAGTTGATGATAATCGCCATGAAAAAGCCATGGTTCAGAAGTCAAGAAACAGGATCTTGTATCAGCTGTGTTTCTCTCACTTGGTTGTTACTGTCTTTATACTGGATACCTGATAACCAGCCTCAGCTTTGACACCCTTCCTTTTGATTTTGGAACTATATTACTTTGGTACTATATTTCCACCCTCTTTCTTTAGAGTCGATCCTTTGAAAATCCCTGGTTTCAGTCTTGTTATACCCATCTTATGGTTGAGCACACACAGGTGGTAATGGTGATGATGATTATGATGAAGAGGATAACTAGGATATTGTTTCCAGGACCCTTGACTGAAATTGCAATATAAAAAAAAGTTTGTTCATGTGGTCTAAGTGAGAGAACACGAGTTACATAAGCACCTTTCTCCATAGGCTGAGATAAGTTTTATGAATGTTTTTAGATTCCTTTGTGGTTGAATCAAGAGCTAATGCTTATGAGCAAGACGAAAATCTATTTTCTCCACTATTTTGTGGCAGCTCAAGAGATAATTTTTCAATGAGATTGTCCTGAGTTTATGACAAAGTCATGGATAAGCTACCAATATCAAACGAATTATTTTGAAAATGTCACTTTAACTTTTGTTTTTAGCCCCTTATCACTGAAACAAAGAATACTTTTTATGATGAAATTTTAATTGAAAACATTTTTAGGCTGGAATCAGTGTGGACATAATGCCATCCCATTACACAGACACTGAAACACTAGATGTAAAGTTCAAATTAATGGGGGAAAGAAGATATAATCAATATCTTCACATACTGGTGATTTTATTCACATACTGGTGATTTATTTTGTTGTTATAGATAATGTACTCTTCAGAAGTATTTTAATCCATTAAGGGCCATTTTGAATCCATTTGTGAAGTGTTCAATTTGAAAAAAATAATTCAGCAGTAATATATATTCCCAACGCAAATATCATTAAAAAAATCAATCAATATCTCATCTTTAAATAGAGAATGGAGCATGCTGTACTTTACTCAGCAAAACACAATTCTCTCCCATGAAAAGTTGCAGATCAAACAATCTGTGACTTAGTAAACTTTACAACAACTAAACAACAACAAGGAAATGAGGGGGAAAGCTTTTCTTTAAAAAGATAGCCAAAGATCCTAAAATGACCTGGTTGACCATTTTCCTGTTGTGATTTAGAAATGACTGAGGAGAAAATAGCGTGAACATCTATATTAATCCCTGCCTTAGTTTTTCAGGGAATTAAAAGAGGAGAAGCAAGGAAGGAAATCTTGGAGCAAGTAGCTAAATTCCACGATATCCATCAAAGCAGGGGACAACCATACATGATGTACCAAATGTTACCCTGTGTGCAATAAGGAGGGCTTGTTAAATTGGGAAGTCATTTATTACTTGAAGGAAGGATGCAGATGAGTTAGGGAAACACAAACAAATTTATGCTGAACATAAAGGAAACATTGCTAACATATAAATATGTAAATAATGCCCCAGTCTTCTTTGGGACAAAGTTTCAACTTTTCCTACCAATACGATTTCAGAGATGTTGGGGGAAGCAAAAATGGTTTGCATTTTAGGTCATTTGAAAAACTAAGTCAATGAAATAATTTAAGGCGGGTAGCCTAGAGGGAGGCTAATGAACTACGAAGTGGTTATCTTGTAAATGTATGCTTTCTGATGACTTCTTAAGAGCTTGTTTGTTGGCCTTCTCTCACCAAACTCTCAGAAAATTTGGCGAATTGCTGAGTCCACTCTGAGAAAGTTACCACCTCTGAATTCACTCCAAAGCTTTGTTCTGCTTTGAATTACTTTAAGTTCTGAAAGGCAAAACTGATCAGAGGAAGGTTAGGATTATAATTACATCCAGGAAAATCGATATAAAATGAGTCCGAAGGAAGGTACAAAACTGGACGCCAGGCCCAAAGGTAGGAAGGACAGATGGCACACACCTTTGGTCCAAACCAAGCCCAAGATCTGGGGCAGGTGACTCATAGAGATTCAAAGGTCAAGCAATTAACCCAGGTGCAGTTGGCAGGCAGCCATCAGGGATCAGAGACATAGTTTCTAGAAGATGAGGATAAAGGGTGGAAGACCTAGACTTTGAGGAACTAGAATATCAAGCAGAGACATGAACAAGTAGATAGTAACTAAGACAATACCAGGGACATGGAAAACTAGAACCCAGTAGGTTGGGATCTGTGGTGCCATGAGCCATCAGTGAGAATAGCTCAGCAGTGACTCACCTGTGGGTAACCAGGCCTCAGGCTGGGACGATGCCTGTAACAGAGCAGTTGTGGCTTGGGACGAGGAAACAAGATGAGGCTTCTGGCATGAGACAGCTACAATCTGAGGTAAAATCAGTGAGTAAAATTTATTCAAGTAGATAGGCAGGGGTGAGGGTCAGTGCAAAATGAAGAAGAGGTCATTCTAGCTGGGATAACTGCAAGGCCAATGTAGGAGGTGGTAGATGGTATTAAGGCAAGAACTGCTGAGGAGTGGCAGAAAATGAGATTAGAAAGGTAAGCAGAGGTCGGATCCTGAAAGGCCTTAGGTACCAAGATAAAGAAGCTCGGTGTCATCTTTTAAGAAATGAGGAGCCATTGAAGAACTTTAGGCAGGAGAGTGAACAAGTTCAGGTTTGTCATTGAGATAACTTATTCTGGTGGCAACGAAGGACTGATTAAAAGAAGTTAACTCCGGAGGAAGCCCATTGGAAGATTGCTGTAGTGAGAGATGCTGAGGCCTGAGCTAGAGCAGTGGTATTTCACTTATAGAAAGAAGAGAATAGATCCACATGTAATGAAGCACCTGTGAAGATATGAGTTTAAGTTGTTTTGGGGGGAGAGAATTTATCTTTAAAGTTTGTTGGCAAGAAGGATATACAAATTTAAAAATGCATTGAGCCGTACAATTAAGATCTGTGCACTCCATTGTATGTAAGTTGTACCTTAATATATTACAAAAAAGAGAGAGAGAGAAAGAAGATTGCTAGAAGCCTGTTTCTAGCAGAGGGAAGGCTAATAATGTTTGGGGGTGAATTTAATTTTTTCTAGGTAAACTGTTAGCACAGGACCTTTCCTACTTAGATTTCTTCAGAAAGGAGAGCCTGAGTACTTTACTGTGGACTGTTTATGCGGAGTGCAGGAGTGAGGGAAAGGCCCACTGAAGCAAACGAGAAGGGGAAGTCCACACAAGGAAGTGTTATCAAGTTAGAACCACTATGAGAAAGACAGGTTGTTCAGTTCCAGGAAGCTTCTAAGGAACAGAATGAAATGCATCTTAGGGGAAATGTTTTTTCATTAGTTAACCCCCACTGGTCAAAGTTTTTCCTCACAAAGAGTAACTCTCCTATACTTCCGAGTGCATATGTGGACACCAAGTAGGTTCCTATGCTGTCCCTTGCTTTTGTCATCAACAGAAATGCCCCAGTGTGGGAGGCAAGAGGCCCACATTCTGCAAATGGAACACTGGGGGTGATGCTGAGAAGAACCAATCTGATTTCTACTCCTTGCTCCTGAGACCCATGCCTTATAGCTATTGAGAATATAGTATCGTTTTTTAGCTGTTGGTTCAGCATATACATCACATTATTGAGAACAACATCTCAGTCCTGTAGTGTTTTCTTCTAGCTAATGCCTTAGCTGAGTCACCAAAGAGGGAGAAGTGGTCTCTTCCAACCTACTGATAAGGTCTGCCTTTCCCACGAGACCTTATATATAAGTTGAGGGATTGGTGTTAGTACAACAAAGCTATGTGACATAGGGGTCAGGGCTGCCTTTTTATATAATTTACTGGTGCCTTCTGGATCTGATCCTGAATGTATTATTTCTATCATTCTATCAGCAAATCAACAAATTACCTCAATGCACTTCTGACCTCATGTCTTGGTAACTACATCCACGATTAAATGGTAACAGCTGATCCCTATTAGTCTGGAATTCTGTCATCCCTTTTGACACTAGGGAGCAGAGCTGTATGGTACCGTCTTCTACTGTCAGTACTGTGTTTCCCTCACTGTTTCTTAAAGATCCTCCTTATGCCCTACCCATGCATTCTTTTGCTCTAGTGAAGGGATAGCCTCTGGGCCCTCCCAGGGAACATAGACATGGGTTGGATTCTTACATAATAAATCTGCTTTAATATTCCAACCTCCCTGAGCTTTCTGACCCTTAGTACTACGCCAAGGAAGTTCTGGCATGTTCATCTCATTTCCTATGGACCTATCATATCTAAATTTCAAGAAAGGATCCCAGCAGTGTATTAATAGTGGTCCTCCTTTTCAATAAATTCTCCCTCATCTGGTTTTATATCTCTGCCCTCGGACCAACACTTTCAAGATCTACTCCTGCATGTGTTCTCTCAGTTCCTATGGTACATATTAGCTACGTACTGTGATTCCTTCAAGTGTAAGCTATTTCCTCCCAGAGTATGGGCTGTGTATGACTATGTCAGCTGTGCTAAGACCTGACCTTGTTATTGGCCTAGGAGTAATGAGGGATGGTGGCTCTTGAGGACATGCATCAGTTTCTAAGGCACCTGCATCAAATAAAGGCCTTGCAGGGTGCCCAGGCTTCTTTCTTTCACTTTTGGCTTCATGGAGAGTTTAGGGAAATATGAGAGATGAAGATTCTCTGATTCATCCAGGAAACATCCTCACCCCACATCTCAGAGTAGCCCATTTTTCTTACAAGGGCTTGGGCTCAAGCCTATATTTAGTTTCTTTTGCAATCTTGCTATCTTTAGAATTAGATTCTGTGCCTAATATTCAACAGTTTGACCTGTAGCTGCAAGAGATGAGTCTCCTTCAAAGCGTCTATGTTAGCCCTCTGGCTTTCACAGCTTTCTTTAGATTGACAGTTGGGTACTCTGAGCCTATCATTTCCTTTTTTCAAGGAGAATCAATAAAACAAAGCATTATCAAGTTAGCCACCACTATGAGAGTTAACAAAGCCAGCTACGACTATAACCTGATAGTTCACCTCCAACCTACATCTCATCTGAATAAAGTCACAAGTTAAAAACATTGCAGACTCTTTGCTTACACATCAAAACAATACTGAAAAAAATCTATGTGTTTCTTCCACATTAGATTAACAGCTAAAATATTTTACTCTAAGTTTAAGTTATTGAAAATGTATTTTCTGGCCAATTGTAAATATTAACATTAAAACAAACTATCAGATTGCTTAAAAATTTTTTCAATGGATTCTTAATATACCAATTCAATAGCCACAGTGCCACATTAAAAATATGTGAACAAGATTATTTTAATATTTTATACCATTCCATTTCCTCTAGACCTCATTTCCATTCAACTTACCCTACAAAACATAATCTACTGTAATTTTTTGTGCTTGACTATCTTATATTGATCACATATACTTTGCAAAAATTATGTA